>NW_027509315.1:0-151113 GCF_048541705.1 Temnothorax americanus | reverse complement strand
AGATCCTCCGGATAAATTGATTCTCCATATAAATTATTTAATTTTTATATTATAAATTTTCTCAAAATAAAAACAAAAAAATTAAATAATTATAATATTTATTTATTTTCCTTCCTTCTCCCTACCTTAAAAATAGTTTAATTATATATAATAAAATATATCTATTATGGGGGGACGGGAGCGAGAGAAACTGCGCGCGAGAGAGAACGCGAACGGGGGACGGGAGCGAGCGAGAGAACGCGCGCGAGAGAGAACGCGAACGGGGGACGGGAGCGAGCGAGAGACTGCGCGCGAGAGAGAACGCGAACGGGGGACGGGAGCGAGCGAGAGACTGCGCGCGAGAGAGAACGCGAACGGGAGACGGGAGCGAGCGAGAGACTGCGCGCGAGAGAGAACGCGAACGGGGGACGGGAGCGAGCGAGAGACTGCGCGCGAGAGAGAACGCGAACGGGAGACGGGAGCGAGCGAGAGACTGCGCGCGAGAGAGAACGCGAACGGGAGACGGGAGCGAGCGAGAGACTGCGCGCGAGAGAGAACGCGAACGGGGGACGGGAGCGAGCGAGAGACTGCGCGCGAGAGAGAACGCGAACGGGAGACGGGAGCGAGCGAGAGACTGCCCGCGAAAGAGAACGCGAACGGGGGACGGGAGCGAGCGAGAGACTGCGCGCGAGAGAGAACGCGAACGGGGGACGGGAGCGAGCGAGAGACTGCGCGCGAGAGAGAACGCGAACGGGAGACGGGAGCGAGAGAGAGAACGCGCAACGTCATAATCGAATGGCACCGCAAAAACGTGACCCAGTGAACCTGTGACCCACATGTTCACCAAAAAAAAACCTCAATAAATTGCCTTAAAAGACATGTCTGAAGAGGACATTGCGGCGGTAGGCATGCACAGCGGGGGTCTCCGAGACTCACAGGCCAACTTTCTTTTCCGGCGTTTTATTGTTTCCCTTTTTTTACCCCGTATATCTCGGAGTTTTTTTTAGAAATTTTCTTAAAATAAATATATAAATATTAAATAATTATCTATTTCCTTTCTCTTAGATAGTTCTCCTATACAGAAAAATAAAGAGAAGAGACCGCGACGGTTAAGTCGCATAAAATTTTGGTCGAGTACCTACGTCGCGCGACCATCGATGCTCGGCCATCCGCAGTGCGAGATGATATTCGTTTATAAATTCTGTCATCGACGTTCGTCGATACCCAAAAAAATTGAGTCGCGTTGCCACGCTTATCCCGTCTAGTGTTTATAAAATCTAGCAGCCTGTCATCGGCGCTCGCCTTCGTAACGCGCGACGCCATAGCCGAATGGCGCCGCCGCGAAACACCGATAAGCGACTCTTCCTACGAAGAAAAGTGAAAAGGACCGCAATGTCACGCTAGTCGCAGGTCGTAAATTATAGCCGCCTGCCATAGGCGCTCGCTCGCATTTGATAAGTGTGAAATGACATCTGTTTATAAATACTATCGGCCGAACATCGACGCGAGGCTGCATTTGTTTATCGAACATGTCCCGACGCGCTCGCCTAATCCACCCCCCCCTTTCTCCCCCCCCTTCCCCCAACCCTATGCTAGAAACGCAGATCACCCACCACCCCTCCCCCCTCCGCACCATATGGGGGGAACGCAGACCACCCCCCCCCCGCCGCACCTCCCCGGAGGACGGTGGCACTAGAGTCCCCCCCCCCGCCCGGCAGACCCCGCGGCCGCGAGTCCTTCCCCCCGCCCCTCACCCCCCTGAGATCCCCGGCCTAGAAATCTCATATCTATGCTACTCGTGTGCTGTCGAGTCGGTCGAGCGTTCGAATGTTTCCGAGTCTAACCGAACTTTGCCGAAATTTGGGTCTATTTCCCCTCCCGCGCTATCACCTACCCCGCAGGGTTACGCTCCGTCTATCTTATCCTAGGTCTATGGTCATTCCTAGGATTGACCAGTCAATCCTGGGGAACGACCAAGCGTCTTGGTTAAAGCACGAAATAAGTTTTGCGTTTCGGGTTTTGACTAGTCAATCCTAGGAATAACTAATACGGCTGGTCAAAGTTAAAAACTAAGAAAAATCACTTCGGACTTTGACTAGTCAATCCTAGGTGTGGCTTAATTTGGACTGTGTGACTGTTAACAAATAAAATCAAGATTTTTTTTACTAAATTAAGTTCTTATTGTTAACATAATGTAGCTTTTTATTTACTTTTTTACTCTTGTACATAGTTTTTTTCTTCTTAAGTTTAAAAATGGGTTACACGACACTCACGCACAGTATATACAGTAGCGCCACTCTCCCGATTTCAGCGTGGATGAAAATGAACTGCACATGCGCGTGCGAGGTATGTAACCAATCAGAGCACTGATATTCTGTCTCACTTCTGCTCACTTCCTCTCTGTATTTTCGTTCTCTCTGTCAGCACCGTTCAGATGCTCCATGCAGGGCAGGACCTTTAAATGGCCGTTCAGTAGAAAGTGGCGGCAACGGACATCTGATGTGATCTGATGCGAGAAATAATAAAGTGATAAAGTGGTGAAGTGATAAGTCCTCAGTGAATAGTGTACAGGTGTTTAGTAAACGGTGCAAGAAAACCGAGAACAAATTATTTTCCTTACGGAGAATAGTTAATCTGTACAAAAATTGTACAGATTCTCGATTTTCTTATAAAGGAAAAGCACTTTGGTCTTAGTTTTGTTGCAGGTATTTGTGAAGAAATCTTGAGAGAGGGAAAATCTGGAAGAAAAAAATGGCCCATCAATCAAGCGCGTGGTGTGTTGTTCGGGAATGCAACAAAAATATTGTGGAAAAACGACATTTTTTTCGGTTTTCAAAGGAACATGAAAGGTATAATGATTTTATTTTATTTATTAATTATTTTTTAAAACAAGTATAAATTTACATATTATAAAATACTATTTTGATATTTCTAAACGTATGTATATTATTATGTGCATGCATATGTATATATTATTACAATATTTCTTTACATTTACAAATTTGAATAATATTTACAGATGGTTGCAATGGATACGTGCTTGTGAAAGATTAGATTTGGAAGCAATGGGTGCAGAATATGGCCATCGCAATTATCGATTGTGCCACTTACATTTTGAAGAAAAGTGGTACAAGATAAGTAAGAGTAGAGCTCATCTTCAACTAAATGCTGTACCAACAATATTTTTTGGAAGAAAGTAAGCCCATACACATCTTATAATGTTTAATCTTTTCTATTCTAAATAATGTGGTTTTTTATATTCAATAGTATATTGTATATTAAACAATATCAAACAATATTTTTGATAATATAATACACATTATAATTAATGATATTGCATATAATTTATAGCAATGCATGTATTACATCAGCAAATGAAAAGATGGATGAAGCTACCTGAAGAAGAAAATCTTTATATTTTACAACAAGAGGAAATAAGTAAGTACTTAAATATTTGAAAATGTATTTATCTTTCTATTATAGATAGTATTTTGTTCTTATAATTAATTTTTTTTAGACATTTTTTATTTAGCAATAAAAAGTAATATGGTATGTTTCAGTGACTTACAGTCGAAATCATTCCCGCCTATAACAGAGCAGATGCCAAAATGTGATAAAGATGTCCATATTATTGCTAAGCCGTACGTATTTGTATTTACACATTATATACATACATATGTGTTTTTATAATATATTATTTCTTTTATACAGTTTTTTATAATCAGTCTGTAGATTTTGATTTAAACTTACAACTTATTACAGTCCATTTTATGTTTCTTTTCTTTTAAAAATTGCATTCTGCATTTAATATAACAAGACATAAATAATATTACGTGAGAGTAATTGTATTTATAAAAACATTTGTCTTATTTTAACATGTCTGCATATACATATAAGGAACACATGCACACACATATATAAGATAATTTTAAATAAATAAGGTTATCAATATTATATCTATTTAATTTTAATATTCAAATAAATTTTTTAAGAGTTTATAATAAATATTTGGTTTATTTTATTTTTATATTTTTTCGTTATTGTGACATTTTTAAAATTGTAATTAATACTTCAACTTTCTTTCTACAGGTTTACTATCTGTTTTTTGCTATAATATATGTATACGTTATGTATAGGAGCACGTCCAGCAGCACAATAAGAAGAGAAAAAAGTCCGCGGAAGAAAAAATTGCAACAACGCATTGTACGATTACAAGGAAGAATAAAAACACTGGACGAAAGAAACAGACGGCTTCAGAAGAAAGTGAAGATTTTAACTGTAAGGAAAAAGAAAGCAGAAAAAGAGAAGCTTAAGGACCATGAGATTCTACGTCAATTAGGCTGTAAGTTTTTTCTCCGACTTTCGCACGATTGTTATCTGCCCAAATTGATGCACAAATTAAAAGCAAACGTGGAAAACGGTATAGTTCCGAATTTAAACAATTTGCTTTAGGTATATACTTTCTAAGTCCGCGATGTTATAAAGAACTTCAAAAAGAATTAGCATTACCTGCCATACGCAGTCTACATAAGTTTACACAAACGTGGCAAATTAAACCCGGTATAAATGATAAAATTTTTGATGTGTTAGCTGTAAAGTTAAATTCATTGCCGCACTATTAGAACGTCATTGCATTTTGTGCATAGATGAAATGAGTCTACAAGCTCATTTATTTTACAATGTTTCACAAGATGAAATAATTGGTTTTCAAGATACCGGTAATGTTGTTTTAGTTATTATGGCACGTAACATTGAAGGTAATTGGAAACTTCCCCTTTGCTTTTGTTTTGTCGAGAATGCATGTAAATTTAATGTATTGAAACCTATTCTATATTTGATGTTATACGTAAATTACAACATTGCGGTGCTACTGTGCATGCTTTAATTTCGGACATGGGATCTAACTTTACACAACTATCCCGAGAATTAGGTATTTCTGTACAAAATTCAATCTTTTTAGTTGACGGACATGAGGTATTATATATATTCGATACTCCGCATTTAATGAAAAGAACTCGTGATAATTTGTTGAAACATAATATACAATTTGGAAATAACAAAGTTGCTTCATGGGATGATATTATTGAATTTTATAACAGAGACAGTAAACAGTATATAAAATTGGCCCCTAAGTTAACTCAAAAGCATATCGTGCCAAGTAATTTTGATAAAATGAGAGTACCATACGCTGTTCAAGTTCTCAGTAATCGTATGTGTGCAGGTATGTGCACTTACTTGTCCTTGGGCCTTCTTCCAAGCGCAGCAGTTGGAACAATAGATTTTATCGACCATTTTGATAAATTATTCGATATTTTAAATTCTTCTACTTTAAATAGTCCAAAGGAATATGCGCAAGTATTTACAGAAAGCAAAAAACAAATTGAATTTTTAGAAGAAATGTTATGTTTTTTAAAAACGATTAAGGTAATTAATGACAAAGGATCTCGTGTAAAAGTTCAATGCTTCGAATGTTGGCAAATAACTATCAACAGCATGATGCAACTTTGGGAAAAATTAAAATGTCATAATTTTTCACATATTCGGACACGAAGAATCAATCAAGATTGTTTAGAAAATTTCTTTGGCTGTGTTAGACAACAAGGCGGTAATTGTGTAAATCCGACACCGATACAATTTAGTCGTGCCTTTAAAAAATTATTTAGTATGAAGATGTTACAACATTCAGATACGCAAAATTGTGCTGCGGATAATGATCGCATGTTAAGTTTAGTTGGTATGTCAGGTTCGAATCCGTCTATTTCCTCAGAATTTATTCCATCTACGGCACGTGTAATTTTAGATATTCCTAATCACGATTATCATAACATGGAACTATCAGAAGTAAATGCCTTTAAATATGTTTGCGAATATTCAATTAAAAAATGTACAGAAATGCATACATGTGTGAAGCGTGTACAGATTATATAAATGAAAATATGACTATCTTAGATGATATTATACTGCTTTGTATTGTTTTTTCCGAGCTTACAATACAGAGGAAAATCCTTTTGGAAAATTAAATTTACCAAGTAATAATTTTTGTGCTTATATCCATCAATTAGTGGAAATATTTGTAAAAACGTTTGAAAGTAATTGCTTTAAAAAAAACATTGGTATCTATTTATTTCAACTTGCACAGAATGTAACTTTTGAAGCGCCGTGTCCACATTTCCCAACAATTTATTTAATAAAATTATTTTTCCGTATGCGCATTTATTATACTTTAAAACAACATAATAAGGCATATATGTAAACGTATTCGTAAAAGAAACAGAAAACTTTTGAATATTTTACATTATAAGTCTTTTCTTTTACATATAATATATATTGCTTTCTTTATTTCACACACACACATATATATATTATATAGACAGTTTTATTTTTATACACCATTACTAATTTATATTTCTTAAGTGTATGACTGATTGTGACATTGTATTTGCTAGCATATACTTTCACGTGTTTATGTTATAACAGTTTATGGTCATAGTAATAACAACTTATAATTTTCTTTATCTTTATTTTCTGTTTGCATGCTATGTTTATAATAAATAGATTTCATAGTTAAATACACAGTGTTATAAGTATTAAATATTAAAGTTTTAACTGCAAATATATTAAGTTACTTTCTTTTCCACTCTTTCTTTGGTTCGTACTGAGGTGGATCGAGTAACTGAAGTATGGACTAATGATTGCGTTGGACACAAGAACTTAATAAATATATTTTGGCATAGGAATATTAGGAGTCAAAACATTTTGTTTTACACAAATTGCATATTTTTATTATTGTATATTTTTAACTTTATTTAGTATGACATTTTTTTATTTTCATGTATTAATATTAAAATTTCCATTTTATATATGTATGCTTGGAACTGACTTTGTTAACTTACATTAATATATTAATATGTGTTTTCTATCTAGCTGCATTAGTCCCGATGAGGCTAGCTGCCATTATAAAGGGAGAAGAAGATTTACTATGTGTTTGGTTGGTGTAAGCTATCTATGATTCTGTTTTACATTTTTTTTACATCTTATGCATTTTTTATTATTTTTTATTTTGTTTTACTATTCTTTAATTTGCATGATATTTACATATATATTTATGTATTATTTATATAATTAAGTCTCTGTATGTTTTGTTTATTTTTTATTATTGCATAATTTTTATATATTTTTTTCTTTTTTTTTACAGAATATTGCCAACACGAGTCATCAACTTATTTACATACTTTTTATCCGCTTTTTAAACGGGCATGTAACAGATTTAACTTTTATTAGTTCTTTCATTTCGTTTACTTTGTTATTGCAATTATCATTGCAGAAATCATGTAACTTGACAGTTTATACATTTGTCACATATACATATACTTATATACATATACATAGTTGTCATTGTGAATAAAAAGAATTAGATAAAATTAAGTTACAAGTTATATTATATAATTTTCTTAATATTTTCTTGATATTTTTTTCCTTTTGTGACCGTTTAAATATTGATAGCATAAATAATTTATTGATTTGTGTTATACAACTCGTGTATAACACGAAAAAGTAATATGGCACATTTGTACAATTGCTAAACAAATTATTAAAATTTATCTGTATTTTGTATGTACCTAACCTATATATATATAATTAAAAAATGTATAGTGCTAATAAATAAATATATAGCGCGCGTCTGGTTGTACATCATGTTTTAGTTCTATCTCAAATGTAACCCTTGTTGTTTATGCATGCGTTTCTGCGCGTTATAACGCACGTCAAACATGCGTCTCCATACATTATCCCAATCAAAACACGCGCGTCTGACACGCAACGATAAATTAGAAAGAGAGAGAGAGAGACTTATAACCGTGAGAGGAAGTGAGACAGATTATCGGTGCTCTGATTGGTTACATACCTCGCACGCGCATGTACAGTTCATTTTCATCCACGCTAACATCAAAAGTTCCGACAGAGAGTTGCGCTACTGTATATACTGTGACTCACGACAGTTTCCCGAAAAAGTAAAGGGGATAACGTTGGTAACGAAAATCCCTAGGCAACACAATTTAATTTTTGTAGATTAGTAGCACCGCGTAAGTAGTAATCTGTTAAGTTAGGGAAGCCTTTTTCAAAATATACGCGCACGAATAAAAAATAATCAAACCTTTTTTTGACACATGCGTGATAATGAAATGACAGTATTTGTTATTTGTTTTCAAACTTTTATGTAATCTTTGGTATTTCTATTTTCTATTATTGTTAATTTTGTACAAATTATCAAAACTAATAGGAAAAAAGAAAATACAATTATAAATATTTCATTTCTTTTTTTGTTTTTAATTTTCCTTTTCAGTAAATAATTTATATTGTTAGAATTGAAAGAATCGGTCTAACAACTTCTCCAAAATTACGTTGCATATATATATAAATTATTTTATATAAAAACAGAATAATAAATGTTATTTTGCCAGTGACATTTAAATTCCTTTAATTGTTATTCTATTCACTGGCGAAATAACATTTATTATTCTGTTTATTATACACCGTCGACTGAAACATCGGTGCTCCATCTTATAGCTGTTATTGCGATAAATATTACCACAGCCCCAGTGGTCGAATTGGCACGACACCCGCACGGTATACGGGAGGTTCCAGGTTCAAACCCTGGCTGGGGTAGTATTTTCCGCAATAAAATTTAAAAACTATTTATTATTTAAATTCCTTTAATTGTTATTCTATTCACTGGCAAAATAAAATTTATTATTCTGTTTATTATACACCGTCGACTGAAGCATCGGTGCTCCATCTTATAGTTGTTATTGCGATAAATATTACCACAGCCCCAGTGGTCGAATTGGCACGACACCCGCACGGTATACGGGAGGTTCCAGGTTCAAACCCTGGCTGGGGTAGTATTTTTCGCAATAAAATTTAAAAATTATTTAATTTAGAAATTACATCAACTGACCAAAACCATGGTCAAAATTAATGATGTCTCGATATTGATCTGAAAAAAGTGCTGTGTGAATCCGACAAACCAAGTTGGCTCACAGTTTTTCAATGTTCATATCGGTAAAGACGTTATATATTGCCAGTTACGATCGATTTAAACTCCTTTAATTGTTATTTTATATATGTCAAAATAGTTCACGCATACACTTTCTACGCGAAACGATCCACCTCATGGGTTCATGACGCGCTTTGCAAGCTCGTTTAAGTACATGCGTGGAATTTATTCTCTGACTATCCTGACTATATTAAATTGTAGATGTTATATATGCTGTCACGACTTTTTCACTCCCGGACCGCTCCGGGATGTGTGCCGGATCAAAAGGAGTAAGGAGAGCGGGATTACAGGCCTCACCGACGATTCTCTCGCACCTCCGACACTTCGCGAAACGAATTTACCGTTGGGCGCCAGACGCGTCAAAGCGCGTCCGCGAAATCGCAAAAGAAAACCAAAACGAGACGCAAACGAAACGTGCGGATGTGCGGGGGATCGGCTAGCTCGACCTAAGGGCAAGGGCGGGGGTGATGAAGGGCGGCGCGATATTCGGCGGGGTGACACACCATAAATAAAGCCATGCACGAACTCAAGCAATTAACAAATCAAAATAACGTTTATTTTTTTTTTGTAATTTGCGCGTGAAACAATAAAGGCCGATTCGGCTTCGGTCAATTAGACAAATCATATAATCAATCACGCGAGCGTCAGAAATGAAACAAATAAAATAATGATAGCGCGGACGCCAGAACGAACGAAGTATTATGTTATCGTATAGTAAACGCGCCGAAGGCGCTGCGATTAGATCGGAGAAATACAGTAGGACGAAACTTACAATTAATATGGAACATTGACCGTAAACACGAAATAATCAAAGAAATAGAAAATAAGATCGCGCAGGAAAGATCGCGAGAGGACGATACCTCACGCCCTTTTTTCCTCCAATACTTTCTTAAATGTCGGACATTCCGAATCTAGCGTCTCGTGTTCAACATTTATCTTCAAGTTGTACGTCTAATTCTTATAGGTACAGTTTACGCACCTCTTCTTTGCCGTCGTACATTCATTCGCCTCATGATTTCCTGCACATTTATAGCATGTTCCTGTCTTGTGCAATTCTTGGCAATATGGTAATAGCCCCAGCATTTAAAACATCTTCTAACACTAATATAATTAAATATAGGACACTTTCGCCATCCTCAATTAATTTTTCCTCTGTTTATTAGTGATTTATGAGTGCTTTCATCCACTTCAATTATTACAGATCCTTGCTCAGTATCTTTTTTTTTTATCTTAATATTTTCTTCACTAGGTGCATACAGAATTCTTTGCCAATTCTATTCTGCTTCTTGATTGTATTTATCAATTCATCATCCTCCATTTTCATTTCTTCTCCACCAACATTAATCATTTTAATCTTTGGTTTCCTCTTCTGTGGCTCAGAGACCTTGACCTTCTCGCCCATTGCCGCTTGTACCGTCGCCTTTAGCTTTTCCTTCTCTTCTTCCGTCTCACATCCTAAGATCACTGTCCCTTTACCTCTCTTTCTTAATTTGGTAATTTCTATTTCCATCTTGGTTATATCAATTTTATCTTTAATTGTTTTCTTCGTAATTTCACTCTCTTGTTGTACTTTTGGTTTTATAATCAAGATATTTTCTTCCTTCCTCTCTTTAATCACATTGCTATATTTTTTTGTCGCTCCACCTGATGGTCCATATGCCCCTTGCGTCAACATTTTATTTCCTGTTTAATGCCTCCCATCTCCTCACGGACTATTTATTTTATCATTAACTTGATCTTTTTTTTACATGCTGTCTCATTTTTTAATTCTTATACTGTTCTTACAAGCCAATCTATTTTTTTATCAATATCCTCTGCTCCACTCGCGGCTGCTACTTTATTCCCGCTGCTTGTCGCCGGACTCATTTTTGCAGGTCCCGTTGTTCTTTCTGTCGATGCCGCTGAGAGAGAGAGAGAGAGAGAGAGAGAGAGAGAGAGAGAGAGAGAGAGAGAAAGAGAGAGACTCCTACGCAACTAACACCTGCCCCCCCTTACCTTCCACTCACAACATTTCTTTTTATACTACTTTCTTTATTTGACGTGTTATTATTATTCAAACGTGTAGTATACAAGTCTAGTGTACACTAGGCAGTGTAGAATTTAGTATCAAAATGTCGCTACCGAATCATCCACGTATTCGAAAAATCGATATCTCGAAATGTATTACTAGATGACATAAAATATGTGTATTCAAGAAATTAATTGAGAATATATAATGTTTCATTATATATATATATATATATATATATATATATATATATATATAAATGAGCTCGTAAAGCACGCCACGAACCCATGTGACAACTCGTTTCGCGTGGAAAGTGTATGCGTGAAGGCAGTAGGTTCCGCCCCCGGGGAATCCAGTACCGTTAAACTAGATACATAGTGTGCCTTGCAAAGTACATGAGTGAATTTTCCACACGTGGTAAATTGCAAACCCATGTAATACCATACAACAATATAGCTATTATTACATTTAAAAATCGATATCTCAAAAACTGTGCGTCGTAGCGCATTGTAGTTTGCGGCATTATTTTTCTCAGCGAATGATCTATCAAATACACTTATCAAATTGAGGGGCCCCGGAAATAACATTATCCCCATTTTTACATTTAAAATTTTGCAAAATTAAATGCGTCTACAAAATGCAATCATTTAAAATAATTTTTTTTTGTTTTTTTACAACAATCGATTCCTTTCATTATTCTACGTATAAAAATATGAAGATTATTAATAAGTAAATACGTTACGAGATATTTCATATTTTATATTAAAAATGTCATAAAAATTGAAGATATCTCAGAAAATATTCTTATCGAAAGAGAGCTTTATTATAATGTTTAATATTAGTAAATATAACTTTACACTGAGAAATAAAATAGTTGTAATTTCACCCTAACGGGGACAACTTAAAATTATAGTAAAATTATGATAATTGCAACTATTTTGTTCTCAGTGTAAGGTTATATTTAAAATATTATAGCAATAATATAACTAGAAAAATAGGAACCCCTATCATAATTATTTTACTAGGTAATTATATCCCAGATAGCAAAATGTTAGCAGAATGCGCGCAGATTGGCAGCAAATTTGATCAAAATTCCACACCAAAACCATAGCCATCTGTGTCCGCATTAAGCTCGTGTTCTGTTGACAGAGCCTGCTGACAGGCAATGTAAGCAGATTGCCAACAGGAACCGCGCAGAGCCTGCATACATAACCTGGCAGCAGATTGGCAGCAAAAACCGAGCAGAGCCTGCGCGCTCGACCTAAGAACAGCAGCCCTATTCTGTAACTGTTTAACGCATGCGTTATAGTTATAACGCATGCGTTATATGGCTCGTAACGTATGCTTTACGATTTCGAATTCCCGAAATGCATCTTAACGTAACGGCGTTAGCAATATGCGTTACAGTTTGCGTTATACTATTTTTCACTAGAAAATCATATTCTGTAAGCCACTTTAACGCAATTTTAATGCGTTTGGCTTGCGTTACATAACGCAATGGTAACGTCGGTTGTTGAACAGCGTTAAACATCATAACGCGATCTGTATCGAGCCCGTTTTGTCTAATAAGACTGAAGAAGAAGGTTATAACGCAATCACAAAGGTAATTATTTGTTAACTATGCATACGTGATTTTTATTTACACAAATATATATTTATATATGTAATTTTGTATTGGTATAAATTAAAATTTTGCAATAATAATATTATACAAGTTATATATTTTGACTTTAAGATGGCTTTTGCTGCATTGATGAGGGATCTCTTAGAAGAAGAGGAAGTAATAAGAGAAAACTCTATTGTAATGAAGACATTAAGAGATACTATTGATCCTTTTAGCCTGACAGACCAACAATTTGTTAAAGTCTTTCGATTATCTAAAGATGCGGTTCACTACTTATGTAATACTCTTCAACCTACTCTCCAACGTAGACGAACGAATGGATTACATGTGACGACTCAGGTAATTACATTCATTGAAATCCATATTTATTTAACACACCCACACACACACGTGTTATATGCATTGAATTGTGTTATATATGTATATGTATATATATATATATATATATACATATATATATTTAATAGGAAAATACAAAAACGTAATGCAGTCAAAACCTGCAAGAAATTAATAAAAGATATTAAAAATACATTTTAATACTTTTAGGTTTTGGCAGCATTACGTTTTTTTGCCATTGGCTCGTACCAAAAGGGTATCGGAAATGACTATCTTGTGTCAATCTCACAACCTGCTGTTAGTCGCGCAATAAAAGCAGTGGCAGTAGGTATTACCGAAATACTAGCCGATGAATGGATTCAGTTCCCAAGAACAGAGGAAAAGCGAGAAGCTTTAAAAAGAAGGTAATTTTTTTTAATTTAAAATTAGCAAATCAGCCATTTATACTTATGATTATGCTTTCATTTTTTCTAAATAATTGTAACAAATTTATAAGAAATATTTAAGGCAAATATATATAACTACTTGGCTATTTCTTGTATCTAATTTATTATTAGCATATTTTTCCAATATTTTATTTGTAAAATATATTTTTACAGATTTCAAGAAGAACGAAATTTTAAAGGTGTTATCGGTTGTATTGATTGTACACATGTGGCTATCGTAAGACCCAAAGAACATGAAGAAGCATACGCAAATCATAAGGGTTTTTATTCCATTAATGCGCAGGCAGTAAGTTGATATATTACAAATAATATTTATAAATACACGTCATTTTTACATTCAATTTTTTTAAAGAAAATTGATATATACTTATATTTTTTACCACAGGTAGCCTCCCATGATTTAGAAATATTAAACATAAATGCCAGATTTCCAGGAACGGTGCATGATGCTTTCATATGGAGATATTCCGCTGTAAGGAACGAAATGATACGCTTATATGATACTGGAGATCGATCAACGTGGCTGTTGGGTTAGTATTATTATCACTGATTATTAATTTACTTTATTTTAGTGACATATATATAAATATTTATGTAATTTACAGGTGATGCAGGTTACTGTTTAGAACCTTGGCTAATGACACCCATCCCAAATGCACCAGAGGGAAGCGCAGAAGCACGATACACACAATGTCATACTTCTGCTAGAAATTGTGTTGAAAGAATGTTTGGTGTTTTAAAGAATGTATGGAGATGTCTCCTCAGTCATCGTGTTTTACATTACGATCCTAGAATGGCAGCAAACATAATCGTAGCTTGTGCTGTATTACATAATATACGTTTTTGTTATAATCTTATGAATCATGAAATTGACATTGATGAAGAGGGTGAAGCTGCAGCTCAGCAAAGGGCTATACTTCCAGATGCTCTTCAAATATGTAATCGTATTAGAGCTCAAGCTGAAGAAATTAATGGAGCTGATGAAGGGGATATGAATTGTAATGATAGGTTAACAGAAGCAAGAAGAGTTCAAAGAAGAATTCTTCGCAATCAGTTTGGTTTACGTCAATAAGAATCAACAGTTTAAGTTATAAAAATTACTTTTATTATTAATACAATTTTTATATCATGTAAAATAAGTATAAACGTAAAATAAGATAGATAAGATAAGACGAGCATAGAATAGACAAAAAGTTACTACTCTTTTGTCAACATAAAATTCTTTTTAGTAAGACAAACATAGAATAGATAAAAAGTTACTCTCTTTTCAACATAAAGTATTTTTTATATATATATAGTAAGGCAAACATATAGAACAAATAAAAAGTTACTCTTTTCAACATAAAGTTCTTTTCAGTAAGACAAACATAAAATAAATAAAAACTCAGTCTTTAACATAAAGTATTTCTTAGTAAGAACATAGAACAAATAAAAAGTTACTCTTTTCAACATAAAGTTCTTTTTAGTAAGACAAACATAAAATAAATAAAAACTCAGTCTTTAACATAAAGTATTTCTTAGTAAGAACATAGAACAAATAAAAAGTTATTATTTTCAACATAAAGTTTTTTTTAAACATAGAACAGATAAAATTACTGTTTTTGAGATAAAGTTCTTTTAGTAAGATTTTGAATAGTTTCCGACAAAATATCTAATGTACGATCATGTAAGTTCATAGAGTCTCTTAAAAGTTCGTTTTGTGCTTCCGTTGCAGACGCGATACGTTGTAAATTTTCACTTATTGTCTGCAAAAGTAAGAAAATTATATTACTGACATTTATTGTATAAATCGCGAAATTCGATAATTACTACATTTAATATATAGATATTACTTTCAACCACTTCAAGAGAATTTTATATTTGATAATTTTCAATAGAGCAATAAGTGCGCGTAACATATATAAAAAGATGATACGTATACAATATACCTGCAAATATTTGCTCTGATCCTCTTGTACATTTTGAAAATAACTTGTAGCCTCTTTAACGGAAGAGTACCTCATACGTTTTTCTATAATAAAAAATTTTTATTAAAAAAAAACATTTTATATGTATATTACAAATTAGGAAATATAATAATAATGCAGATATACTAAAATATATACATGATATATTATAAATTTGTACTTACTACCAAGACTGATTGGAGTAGATATATTTGATGTACTCGTATTTGTTTTTAATGATTCTAACTTTGTCCTTAACCTTGTAATATTTGCGGATGCACTACTAGTAGAGGTATTATTAATACATTTTGAAGATGTTGCAATAGCATTGGAAGTGCAGGATGGACTGTTAATTTGATGAATATTCTGTTGCTTCGGAAAATTAAGCAAACTTGTATTTTCAACAAAAGTCACATCTCCATCACCAGTTATGTCGGCTGTTGCTATTACCTACATAAAGAAACATTTAATTTAGTAAAAATCAGTGCGTTGTATATAAAACAATTAAAAGCATTATATTTGTATATCATACTATAATATATTATACATACAACAGCTTGTTCTTCACGAACAACTTGTTCCTCACGAACAGCTTGTTCTTCATGAACAGCTTGGTCTTCAATTTCCTGTGGATCAGTATTTTCAATATCCTCAGGATCATTTGTCAATCCTAATATCAATGTTGCATCAACCATATCCTATGGAAATAAACGAAATAAAAATAATTAAAAATATGAACATTTATAAATTTCTTTTGTAGTAGTAGTAGTAGTATCAATTTATTGCATATCCCCGTAGGGTTTACAAGGCGTTTTTCTGAGGAACGTACCCAAACCTCTTACATTTACTCTTTCTTTCCCCCATGCCTGGCCATTTGCGACCTTACAGAACATTTACCCACCCTCTCCGTAATTCTTTTCACCCCTTTTCTTCTTCCTTCACTTCCGCTGCGACTCCGTCCTTCAGCCTCCTTCCTTCCCGTCCCGCTCTTCTTTATTTGTCCTTGGCCTACTCTCTCTTCTTGCCTGTCTCCTCGTCTTCTGAGGAGGTCGTGTGGAGCTTCTCCTCCATCCTACTTGCTATTTCCTCTTCCTCCGATCTCCCTGTACTCCTGTGCGCCTCACCTCTCCCTTCCGCTCTCTCTTCTCTCTCCTCTCTCTCTATCTCTTCTTTCCACCGACTTATCTTCATGAATGTTTACCCCTATGCTGTTCCCTGCCTTTCTCCTCACCTCCAACACCCGCCACTTCTCCTCTTCATCTCTCAGTTTCACCAATATCGTCAGCCACATTCCTCTTTGCCCTACAACTATCACCTCTCTTACCATCACCCTCACCCTCAACCCTTCCGTGAAAAGTTCCTTCACTTTCTCCCAATTTGACTCTTTACCTCCCCATTTCTCTTTCTCTACCCTTATAATTACATTCCTCTTTCTTAATTCGTCCTCGTTCTTTTCACTCTCCTTTGCCCACCATATCTTCTTTCCCGCCCCACTCTCCACGCTATCCTCCCTCTTTCTTTTGCCTCCACCTTGCTCCAATCTTTCTACCTTTCTCTTTAATCTCCTCATTTTCTCCTCCATCTCCTTCATCCTCTCGTCCTTTTTTCCATCCTCCTCTTTCCTGTCATTCCACACCTTTCTTACTTTTTCTTCCACGACCCTTTCGACTGCCTCTGCAATTGCTCTCCTCTCTCGCTCCATCCTGAGTAATCTGTAACATGCACTTTAATTACTCCTTTCTCCTTTTCTCTAGGTTAACTTAACCCGTGCCAGTACTTCCTCTCCTCTCCCTTCCTCTGCCTCCTTCTTACACCCTCCTCTCTTCCTCCGCTCTATCGTGCTTACCTCTTTCGCTTCCTCCTTAACCTTCTGCCCTTTCACTATCAAATCTTTCTATGCTCTCCGCTTGCTTTTCTCTACTGTTCTACTCTCCTTACGACCTACCTTCTCTATTACCACCATGTGCGTTTCCTTCCTCTTCACTTCGATCCATCGAATCCCTCCTTCGATCTCTCGATCTCCACGTCTGTCCGTCGATCCCGTTGCAAACCCGCCTTTCTCTCTATTGCCGCCCTCTCCACTCAGTCCTACCAACCTTTGCTATCAGTCGCCCGTCATCTCGGTGCCCAGCGCCGCCTCGGCCTTCTCCTCAGCGCCATCTTGTCCCATGACTTGCTTCTTGCCATCTTTTCCCTCTCGTCCCTGCCTCTTCACCCTTCCTCTCCCGGCCTCTCCGTCTCCTAACCTCAAAATGATCCACTACCTTTCTTCCCTCACCATTCCCTGCTCACGTCGTTCTCACACTCTCCTCCATCTCCTCCACCTCCTCCACATCTCCTCCACCGCTTCCGCTACTTTTCTTCCGTTTCCACACCCTTATCTCCTCTCACCGTCTCACAAACTCTCCCGTCTGTTCACTCCCTCATGTAGAGTGTATAAAATCTGTATTCTTTTTCTAAATTTCTTTTGTAATAGTCTTTTGAAAAAGCAACAAACCTCAGGCTGTTCTCCAAGACCTACTTCCTTTACTGGTAAACCCACAGATGATTCACCTCCAATAATTGATAATATTTTTAAATCAGAATCTTTAAGCTGAACTGGTTCCCCGATATTTCCAGTAAGTTGTCTTTGTGCTTTACCCTTTGCTGCCCGCGCTCTAGCTTGGTTTCTTTGATCACACCAAAGCTATAACATATAATATAAAAGTGATGATACAAGAAAATATTATATGAAAAATGAGAAGAACATATGTAATAAAATTTTAAGTGTCAAATAGAAATATATGTAATATATAAAGTCATACTTTTTTCCAATTATCCACAGTCTTTGATGGTCCTTCTATAGAATTTAGTTTTTCAGTTAAATGTTGCCATTGCTTATCGTGGGTTACTTTTCCTTTCGCTCCCAGTAATTTATTTGTAGCAAAAGCAATATGGTTTTGCATGTATGAAATTAGATATTCCATTTGCATATTGCTGACTTTAGGAGCCCTTGTTTTTTTTTAGCAATCTCCATACTCAAATAAAATTAATATGTTTTATTAGAAATAAGTACATCCAAAAGTAGAATATTTATCTATCATATTATGTGCACACAAATTTAACCAAAGTATATAAATAAGTACCGAGATAAGTACCTTATCTATAAATGTACATATAACCTAAAACACGATAAACGATTGTTTATCTATATTATTTGGTTAAATTGGTAAATAATTTAATCTAAAATAATCAAGTTGCAATCTCTATCATATTACATACATACTTTAATCAAAGTATATAAATAAGTACCTTATCTATAATAAATGTACACATAACCTAAAACACGATAAACGATTGTTTATCTATATTATTTGGTTAAATTGGTAAATAATTTAATCTAAAATAATCAAGTTGCAATCTCTATCATATTACATACATATACTTTAACCAAAGTATATAAATAAGTACCTTATCTATAATAAATGTACACATAACCTAAAACACGATAAACGATTGTTTATCTATATTATTTGGTTAAATTGGTAAATAATTTAATCTAAAATAATCCAGTTGTATAATATATATTTATATATTTTAGTAATATATATGGTATAAATACTTACTTTACGTATTTCTTTCATATATACTTATTACACATACAATTAATACGCATAAATAAATGTTTCCGTCCGGAAAAAATCACGCGACTTATAATTTAAATCTTCAATTCTGATTCGCTTATAGCATATGGTGTCATCATTTCTTCCTAGTTCCTTTGGGCTTTGCGTTATATTTCCGAAGATACCCGAACAATACGGGACTCATAACGCAAAGCGTTAACGAAGCCTAAAGAATACGATTTCCGAAAGCAATGCGTTACGGGGTAACGCATTTTGCGTTAGTGGAGTCATAACGCAAAAAGATACAGAATAGGGCTGCAGATTGGCAGCAAAAACCGAGCAGACTTTGTCCATACCCATACACAGCACAAAATATTTTTTAAATATTTTTTAAATATTTTTTAGGAAGATATTAAAATAATTTACAAAAATATTTTTTAAATGTTTTTATGTCTGCCAGATTATGTCATAAAAATATTTTTAAAAATATTTTTAAAAAATTGCAAATAAATATATACAATAATATTTGTAAAATTTTTTTATCAGAAATATTGCTTTGAAAAATAAAATGTTTAACCCAATCAGCAATAAATGTTTCACGTTTGAAAGATTTTTTTAATATTTGAAAAATATACATTACACACAATCAAGAGACACGGTAGTGTCTCGCGCCAAGTACACGCGGAGCGAGACCGACCCGTGACTCTTTTACGCGACGCGACGGGTTGCGAGTAGCCGAGATGTTGAGATCTCGATAACGAGTGAACGAATCCAGTTCTAAGTAGGCTTGATCGATAGCTTGGGGTCCAATTAGGGGGGGGGGGGGTTTCTCTCATAATATTCCGCTACGTGCCCTACGAGCGGAGATATTGCGACGCAAAGTCCAAATGCGAAAATTTATTTTTAAGATACTTCTAACGCCGACGTTATATGATGACGTCATAATCAGAAACGTTACTTTCACTTTTTCGACGCTGGCGGCGCAGGTATCGCCAGTTTCGATATCGCGCGCGTATTTCGAAATTAGGTCGATAGACTTATCGGTCAGGAGTTCAGGAGGAAGATTTCTATTTAGGTAAATTAGGTATATATATAATAAATATTGAGTCAACGGAAAAGAAGGTTCTCTACGCTTGGCAGAAAGTGCCGCTAGGGAATTTTTAAGTCGATTTTTATTACTCAAGCTTGAATTTGATGTCTATGTATCCCAGGTTGCCGATGACGAGGTCCAGATAGTGCGCTTTATAGTTTTCGGTGTCCAGGTGTAATAATACGTTGAATTCGATGTCTACGTGTCCCAGGTTGCCGATGACGAGGTCCACATAGTGCGCTCCGTAGTTTTCGGTGTCTACGTGTATTAATATCTTGAATTCGATGTCCACGTGTCCCAGGTTGCCGATGACGGGATTCAGATAATGCGCTTCATAGTTTTCGGTGTTCAGGTGTAATCGTACGTTGAATGCGATGTCTAGGTGTCCCAGGTTGCCGATGACGAGGTCCACATAGTGCGCTCCGTAGTTTTCGGTGTCTACGTGTATTAATACCTTGAATTTGATGTCCACGTGTCCCAGGTTGCCGATGACGAGATCCAGATAGTGCGCTTCATAGTTTTCGGTGTCCAGGTGTAATTGTACGTTGAATTCGATGTCTAGGTGTCCCAGGTTGCCGATGACAAGGTCCACATAGTGCGCTCCGTAGTTTTCGGTGTCTACGTGTATTAATATTTTGAATTCGATGTCCACGTGTCCCAGGTTGCCGATGACGAGATCCAGATAGTGCGCTTCATAGTTTTCGGTGTCCAGGTGTAATTGTACGTTGAATTCGATGTCTAGGTGTCCCAGGTTGCCGATGACAAGGTCTACATAGTGCGCTCCGTAGTTTTCGGTGTCTACGTGTATTAATATTTTGAATTCGATGTCCACGTATCCCAGGTTGCCGATGACGGGATCCAGAAAGTGCGCTTCATAGTTTCCGGTGTCCAGGTGTAATCGTACGTTGAATTTGATGTCTAGGTGTCCTAGGTTGCCGATGACGAGGTCCACATAGTGCGCTTCGTAGTTTTCGGTGTCCAGATGTAATAATATGTTGAATTCAATGTTTAGGTGTCCCAGGTTGCCGATGACGAGGTCCACATATTGCGCTCCGTAGTTTTCGGTGTCTACGTGTATTAATACCTTGAAATTGATGTCTAGGTGTCCCAGGTTGCTGATGACGAGGTCCACATAGTGCGCTTCATAGTTTTTGGTGTCTAGGTGTATTAATAACTATAAATCTGAATGGGTGCGTTCAGTTGATACTCCGCTAGCCTAGCAATCATGAGCAGTCGCTCGTTTTTGCCCGTTTCCTCTCTTTTTAATCCAGTAGGTCAAAAGAGAGGAAACGAGCGAAAACGAGCGACTGTTCACGATTGCTAGGCTAGCAAAGTATCGGCTGAACGCACCTAATGTAGGACACGTAGATATCGAATTCGAAGTATTAATACATGTAGACACCGAAAACTACGAAACGCACTATGTGGACCACGTCATCGGCAACTTGGAACACGTGGCCATCGAATTCAAGGTATTAACCCATTGTCTGTTTAAGAGAATTTTACTATTTGGGCCAAAAGTGTGTTGAAAAAAAGTTTATCGAATTATTATGAAACTTGATACCCTTATGTTTTTTGGGTCTCTGAATCCGAATATGGTGTCAGATTTACAAAATTCAAAATGGCGGATCCAATATGGCGGATTAAAATTACAAAAAATGGTCTGATTTTCATCAAATTTGGTACCCTTATGTTTTTTGGGTCTCTGAATCCGAATATGATGTCAGATTTTCAAAATTCAAAATTTCAGATCCAATATGGCGGATTAAAATTACAAGAAATGTTCTGATTTTCATGAAATTTGGTACCCTTATGTTTTTTGGGTCTCTGAATCCGAATATGATATCAAAATTAAATAATGGCGGGTCCAATATGGCGGATCAAAATTACAAAGAATAGACGGAATTTTATTATTATTTTGAAGTTATTTAGATCTCTGAATCTAAATTTAACATTAGAATTAATATATTCAAAATGGTTAATAAGAAAGAAATTTTACCATTTTGGATCCGCCGATTCCACATTTGAATGTAATGTGATTATACTGCCATTATTTACTGCCATTTTTTAATTTTGATGTCATATTCGGATTCAGAGACTCAAAAAACATAAGGGTATCAAATTTCATGAAAATCAGACCATTTTTTGTAATTTTGATCCGCCATATTAGATCCGCCATTTTGAATTTTGTACATCTGACTTCATATTCGGATTCAGAAACTGAAAAAACATAAGGGTACCAAATTTCATAAAAATCAGACCATTTTTTGTAATTTTGATCCGCCATATTGGATCCGCCATTTTGAATTTTGTACATCTGACTTTGGATTCGTAATCAGCGACCCCAAAAACCCCCGTGTAACAAGTTTCAAGCAAATTCAAAAAGTTTTACTTTGTTTTTTCTACGTTGCGGCTAGAGCCGTCATACGCACTCTTGGCCACTTTTATTTTTGCGGCTATAGCCGTCATCGACAGTTAAGGGGTTAATACACCTGGACACCGAAAACTATAGAGCTCGCTATGTGGACCTCGTCATCGGCAACCTGGGACACCTAAATATTAAATTCAAGCTTGATTCATAACAATCGACTTAAAATTTCCCTAGCGGCAGAATGAAAATTATGTCATGACATAATAAAAATCGCTGAATTAAAATTATGTCTAGACATAATAAAAATTGGACAAAAATTATGTCTGACGTAAAAATAACCTCGAAAAAAACAAAGTGGTAGTATTATACTTCCAAATAGCTTTATCCTGTACATACTGTTTATACAATGCGTAATATACTACAAAAAGGCGTGATATCCGCACAAAATTACCTTTTTTAAAAAAAGGTAAAAAAAGGCGCCAAGTACACGTATAGTAGTGTATATGTTGTTACCTAAAAAAAAAAAGAAAGTAGTATTATACCTCGAAAAAACCTAAGTAACAAGTGATAGATCTTTATATCTCGAAAAATCTCGAAAAAATCTAAGCAGTAGTATCTTTATTTCCGAAAAATTATAACCCAAGTGATACACGTCACAAAATTATGTTACCTTATCAAAAAGAAGAGTCGCGCTTCAAGTGATCTATTACAATTACAAAAAAGAAATGATATCTCTTTAAATTAGAGCGCCAATTACAGAGAGAACATGTATATTGCCTCAAAAAATAATTGTTGCACTACTTTGAAAAATCTTTACATTGTGTAAATTAGAAAAGAATGTATAATAACAATTTTATAAGATTAAAAAATTTTATTTAAACTTAACAAGGGAATACAAGATATTTAAATACAAAGTTATTTACATGTGTATTTTTTAATGGCCACAAATAATTACAGAGGTAACAGTACAAAATAAAAATATTTTATTAAAATACATAAATTTTTCTTGTAAAAAAACTTGGCGCTGCTAGACCTCGAAATTTTAAATAAATAAGGACAACAATAAATAAAAATAATTCAGAGAAGAATGCGATGGGAGTAATATTAAATGATTATCAGCGTGGATGTGGGAGTGAGTGATATGGGTGTGCGTGACTACGCGGACGGCGGATAATGCGGCTTATAATTAAGTATAGAATAAGTTTATTTATTTATTTAAAATTTCGAGGTCTAGCAGCGCCAAGTTTTTTTACAAGAAAAATTTATGTATTTTAATAAAATATTTTTATTTTGTACTGTTACCTCTGTAATTATTTGTGGCCATTAAAAAATACACATGTAAATAACTTTGTATTTAAATATCTTGTATTCCCTTGTTAAATTTAAATAAAATTTTTTAATCTTATAAAATTGTTATTATACATTCTTTTCTAATTTACACAATGTAAAGATTTTGCAAAGTAGTGCAACAATTATTTTTTGAGGCAATATACATGTTCTCTCTGTAATTGGCACTCTAATTTAAAGAGATATCATTTCTTTTTTGTAATTGTAATAGATCACTTGAAGCGCGACTCTTCTTTTTGATAAGGTAACATAATGTTATAATTTTTTGGAAATAAAGATACTACTGCTTAGATTTTTTCGAGATTTTTCGAGATATAAAGATCTACCACTTGTTACTTAGGTTTTTTCGAGGTATAATACTACCACTTTCTTTTTTTCTTTAGGTTATACTTTACATCTTACTTTGGAAAATATTATTTTGCATATCTATATCATTGCAGCAATTTTGGTTGAGCCTTGCGTTGCATTGCTGACAAAGATATATCTCGTGGATGTTATGATTTTGCTTCGCAGGAGGCCTGCTTATATTAGCCCTCAACTGAAATTTACTTACAAGTTAGTTTTACCATTATGCGCCGCTTAGTAGCGTCGTTTCAAACTATCACGAAAAGGATCTGTTCGGTTTTTGCTGTCACTCTGTTCTCAAGTCATACGCGCAGGCTCTGCTCGGTTTTTGCTGCCAATCTGCTGCCAAATATGTGTGCAGGCTCTGCGCGGTTTCTGCTGCCAATCTGCACACATTGCCTGTCAGCAGGCTCTGTCGCATTTCTGGCTACAGTTTGACATCATCAGATAGAGCAGTTTCCGCGTGCAATTTGTTGCCTTTTTGATACCAAAAATTTAATGCAGACTTTGCTTGGAATCTGCTGCTCAGGTTTGGCTATCTGGGTAGTTAAATACTAAATATTTCTCACAATCAGTGTATAATATTGTTGCGCCCGTGCCGCGCGCTTCATGCGAAGCCCGGTAGTAAATGTCGCGCCGCGAATCGTCCTTAGTGACGCTTGTTTATGTGAATATTGATTTTCTCTGATGCTCAATTTATTATTGATTTTCCTACCAGATGTTCAGTTATACCAGATGTTCTGTTTATATCCGATGTTCAGATTAGCTCTGGGTCTCGTCTCGTTCGGACGTGTCAGCCCGAGCTTTTCTTTAATAACGGGAGATTAATAAAAGAGTTTCTTTTTCTAACAACGTGTCCTCTTTTCTTGTGAGAGTCCTGAGAAACGCGCCGCGAGTGAGTGAGTAAGTGTAAACGTGCGGCTGACGCTTGACGAGCGTAACAATATTAATAATGTATAATATTATAATATATCAATACTTGGACATTTTAATACATAATGAGGTTTATACTTTTTCTCGCCAACTGCTTTGTATGTATTGTTACGCCCGCTCGCCCATGCCGAGACGTTCGTTCTCGTGGGCTGAAATTGGCTTCGCTCCGCAGAAGTTTCAAGCCGAAGCGCGTCCCTTGACAACGGGGACGCATAGAATTATTGATTTAATTACCGCCCGTCAGATTGATCTGGTGACTCGAATCGTTCGGTCCGGTTTCCCAGAACTTTCTTGTATTCCGTTCTGAGTTTAAATAAACCCGAGTTCCTTTTTGTAAAAAAAAAAAAAAAAAAAAAAAGGGTTACGCTCCGTTCGCTATTCGTGTCGCGCGCACTCACGAACGCGTCCGCGTACTTCCGGGATCGCAGAAATAACCACTCTCGTTATACAAAAAGGAACTCGGGTTTATTTAAACTCAGAACGGAATACAAGAAAGTTCTGGGAAACCGGACCGAACGATTCGAGTCACCAGATCAATCTGACGGGCGGTAATTAAATCAATAATTCTATGCGTCCCCGTTGTCAAGGGACGCGCTTCGGCTTGAAACTTCTGCGGAGCGAAGCCAATTTCAGCCCACGAGAACGAACGTCTCGGCACGGGCGAGCGGGCGTAACAGTATGTATGTATTGATTTATTTCTTATCCCCGCAGGGTTTGAAAAACGTTTTTCAAGAAACAGTCCCAAACCTTTACAAATTTGCCCTCTCCTCATTTATTTGCATACATAAAAAAATTTACATCACACATTTTACACAGACTTAACCTAAACACGTTGCGTTTTTCGGGGACGATCCCAACCCTTTACAAACCATACCCCTTCCTAACCCGATCTGACCATTACGGCCCTTTACAATTTTTTACCTCCCTCCTCTCCTCGCCCTCTACCTTTTCCTCCTCCTTGTCTTCCCCGCTCCCTCCCTTCTAACTCATCATTCTCCTCCTCGCTCCATCTCCCCTCACCTGCGCCTTTCTCTCTTCCCTCACGTGGTATACCCCACCTCACTCATACACATAAACTAACATTTAATTTGGCGTTTTTCAGGGACGTACCCAACCTTTTACAAACATACCCCTTCCTAACCCGACTTGACCGTTACGGCCCTTTACACTCTTTTACTTCCCTCCCCTCTTTGCCTTCTACCCCTTCCTCCCTTGCTGTCCCCCCGCTCTCCCCGTTTTAACTCTTCATCCCCCTCCTCGTTCCATCATATTCGGCGGCGTCTTCCTCTCTTCCCTTGTGTGGAAGACTTTTCTCCTCCCCCCCCCTCCTCGGTTTCCTAGTCTTCCCCATTACTTCTTCTTTCAAATCCCCCAGTTTTCGCTCCAAACTATCTCCTTCCCATCCACCCATAATTTCCTATTTTCCACCCTGGTTCTTTTTCCCTTGTCTTTCTCTTCTCTTGCCTTCTCCAACAGCCTCCACCTTGCCTTCCTCTCCTCCATGAATAGGTCCTCATCCACCCCTATCCCCCATCTCTGTCGAATCACCCCATATCTCCCTAACAACTCTGCTCTCTCTCTCTCTCATCTTTATGTTCTACAATCAGCACCTTTCTCCCTCCTTCCCCGTTTCTTTCCCAGATCCTTCTGATTTTTGACGCTCTCCCTAGAACCTTCTCTACCACCCTTTCCATCATACTCCTCCTTTCTTCTGCATTCCTCCCGTCTAACCCCCACCAGACCACATTCCTCTTTCTTCTCTTTCTTTGCTCTCTTTTCTCCTCCAACCTTTTCACTCTCTCTTTTAGATTCCTTACCTTCTCGCTCTCTTCCTTCTCTTTTTTCTCTACCTCCTTTCGTGGCTCTTTCCTTTTTCCCTTACACCTCTCTCTTCGTCACCTCCCCTCGCCGCCCCTCTCGCCACCAGCGCCCCAGCTCTTCTTTTTGCCTCCTCCTCCATCCATCTTACGATTGTCTCCCCTCTATCCCAAACTAGCTTCTTTTCTTCTTCTCTATCCTCTCTGGCTTCCCTCGACGCTTCTCTTGCCTCTGCAACCGCTTTCTCCTCCCTTTTGCTCCTCCATCTTGCGGCCTCTCCTCCCGACTCCTCCCTCTACCACTCCCTTTCACTGCTCTTTCCCTCTTCCGACTTGGCTTCCTCCGCGCATTTTCCTCCCCCTCCCTTTCACTGCACCCTTCGCTCTTTTTGCCCCCCTTTACTCCTCTCTAGTACCCTCCTGATCTTCTCTAATTCCTCCGCAATCTTGCACCACACTCTCATTATACTCTGCGATTCCTTCATTTCCTTCTCTGTCTTCTGTCCTTTTCACTCCACCCTTTTCCCTCTTCTTCACCTTCGCCTTCTCTTCTGCTTCACCTCTTCCGCGTCTCTTCCGCCTTCTGTCTCGACCCTCCGCTTGTTACATTAGCTTCGGGCGCGGTACGTGACACTATTATGTCCAAAAATCGGGCACGGCGTGTGCTTACGCAAAGGGAGGTTTGTGGTGGCAGCTCGGATCGAAGCGTGCATGTCAACAAATTGCTCCCTAAGGACACCTATGAATTGTTGCAGCACACGAAGCGTGTCGCTAAAGACAAGTCCTATCAGTACGTCTGGGTGAGGGGAGGTCGCATCCATGTTAGGCACTCGGATGGTAGGCCTGCAATTAGGATTGATTCAGCTGCGGATATTGATAAGCTCGTATGACGTGCTCGTTTCGATCACTCATTGCCTTCCGTCCTGCATGTTGGCTCTATTTCGCGGTCCACTCAATTTCACGTAGCTCAGTTTAATGCTCTAACTCTCTGCGAGCACATATTGATTATATCAGACTGTATTTCTCCATTAGTTTTTATCACATTATTTCAGTTTCTGAAACGTGGCTCAATGAAAACATCTCAGATGTGACAGTGGCCTTAAATGACTACTTTTTGATTCGACATGATAGAGTGGGACGGATGGGTGGTGGAGTAGCATGTTATTTCATAAATCACTTAAGTTTAAAAAGGGCGGCGGTGTAGTCTAGTGGTAGAGCGCCAAACTCGTAATCTGAGGAATCAGGTTCGAGTCCACTAGAGCCATGTAACATGGAAAAGTTTTTTTCCAAAAAACCGCGCCCTTCCATGTAAGATACGAAGAAAACTGGGCTCCGTCTTTAGGAAGAGACGTTATACCGTTGGTCCAAAGAAGGAAACAGTAAGGTAGTGGATGAATTGGAGGTTAGGGTTGGGTACGTCTCTTCAAAACGCCCTTTAAGGCCCCTTGGGGTATATAAAGTAAAATTCTTTATCTTTATCCACTTAAGGTTAAGATTATAGCTACCTCTGATAATGCCTGTGATAATCTACCTGAATATCTTCTCATCGAAGTACGATTGTTAGACGGAGAATCGGTTTTATTTGCGTCCATTTATAGAAGACCTAAAGGTTTCCTCTTGTGCAATTTTGTTGAGTCATTTGGCTGATTCTCTCATCCGTATAAAAATATTATTATTGGTGGCGATCTTAATTGTAATCTATTATCGACTAATTTTGAGGCGAATTATTTGCGTGAACTCATGTCTAGCTTATCACTACATATCGTGGACTCTGAATCTACTTATCATACGGCAACTTCAGACTCATGGCTTAATGTGTTGGTGGTAGATGACCTAGAAAAGGTGTTATCATTTACTAAATCTCAGAGTCCGTTTATTGCTGGACATGATGTCATTGCACTGTCTATGTCATTCAACTGTAATCTGATAACTGAGCGCTCTATCTCACGGCGAAATTACAGAGGCATTGATTGTTCAGTGTTCTCTAAATATCTTGGATCCATCGCTAGCTCAGTGCGGTCTGAAATTGAGAAGGTGATTAATGACGTAAACGTTGACAGATTCTGTGAGGTGTTATCTGGTAACTTGCTAAAGGCACTGGATACATTTGCCCCTATTTGTGTATTTACAATCATGAAACCTCCAGTGCGGTGGCTCACCGATGATCTCAAGACCCGGATGCGTGTTTCCAGTCAATTATATAAGCAAGCAAAACGTTCTGGCAACCAACTGAATGCCGACATTAAACGTGCCAAAAGTAAATTTTTATTTGATTCTTTCAAAAACATTACTGATCCAGCAAAACTTTGGAGAAAGTTGGCTCACCTCGGTCTTGTGAAATCAACTTTGGTTTCTCCTCTACATTTTTTCACACCAGATCAATTAAACTCATTTTACATTTTGGTTTCTGCTGATTTGTTACTTTGCTCATACACTGATTTTATTTTTGCTATAGACCAGGTAGTTTGTCCATCTCATCTCGTCCGGAGTTTGTTTTCTCTACTATAACGCCAGATATGGTCCATAGACTCATTTCTGTGGGACCTCTTTATTCTTATGCGTCAGGGTTGGACGGCATACCTCTTTATATTTTGCGTATTGCTTGGCCTACAATTTCATCGTGTCTAACTACCTTATTCAACCGTTCATTGGAAACTTCTTCATTTCCATCTCAGTGGAAGCGGGCACTTATCCGCCCTCTCTCTAAGATCTGTATTCCTTCATCTCCGTCTGATACGCGACCAATAGCTAATCTGCCGGAATTGTCTAAAATACTTGAAAGGATCGTTGCCTCGCAGATCACTGACTATTTAATCAAGCATGATCTCATAAATCCAAGACAGTCCGCATATCGTCCAAGTCATAGCACTCAGTCGGCACTTCTGCGTGTTAGTGGTGACATTAAGAGGGCGATTGACGGTGGGCTGGTAACGATTATGGTCCTTTTTGATTTTAATAAGGCGTTTGACATAGTCCCGCATTTTCAACTTCTAATTAAACTTAAAGAGTTAGGTTTTTCTCGTCGGGTCGTTCTCAGGCTGTGATTGACGATGCCGGTAATCTCTTGTCGTGGCAATTTACGTTATGTGGTGTACCTCAGGGCTCTGTGCGGGGTCCATCTTTATTTTCCCTGTATATTAATGATATAAGTAAAGTCTTGCTATATACAGAACACATGATGTTTGCCGATGACGTACAGATTTATCGTGCGTGTCCACCTTCTGACATTCTCCACAATCTTAACTTAATCTCTGTGGACGCTAATGCTATTTTTGATTATGCATCGGCAAACGGTCTGAAACTTAACCCTGCCAAATCTAAGGTAATCATTTTCGGCAGTGGTAAAAATGTCAACAACATAGATTTCAACCTTCTTCCACCTATCATTGTTAACAACACACAATTACCATTTGTTAGTGAGGTGAGAAATCTGGGTGTCTGTTTTGAATCTAATCTCTCTTGGAGGAAGCATATCGTACATGTTTCGCAAAAAGTTTACTCGGCGTTACATAAGCTGAAAATCAATAATAACTCTTTCTCTACTGAGCTGAGAGTTAAGCTTGTGACGACGTTAATTCTATCCTATTTAGATTATTGTTGCCTGGTCTATCATGGTTTGAGTGATGAACTGAACACCAGATTACAGAGACTAGTGAACTACTGCATCAAATTCATATATAACTTGCGGCGGGATGAGCATATTACTCAGTATAGGCGTTGCCTAGGATGGCTTTCGGTGGAAAACAGAAGGCGGTACTTTCTCGGGTGTCAGATGTATCGGATACTCTACTTGTTTTAACCTTTGTACTTAAGTGAACTTTTCACTCCACTTGACCCATTACTCAGAAGATTTGACCGACTTGCTGCTTCGTCTCCTCAAATCTTTCATATTCCTGCTCACAGAATGGTCGCCTATAGAAATTCCTTCCAACTTTTTTTCATATATTTTTGTCATTCTCTTCCCTATGAAATTACATCTGCATCCTCTCTTGCATCATTCAAAAGCCTTCTTCGTGTGCATTTGCTTTCGTCTGAATCTGAGTAATGAGTCTTTTGGACTTTTGTTCTTGCAAATTGTTATTTTTCTATATTTTCTTTATATTTATCTTTGCGTAGCGTTATTCTCTTATTGTTAGATTAAGTTGAATTAATTTTTAAGGCGAGTTAGTTGTAAGTTAGTTTTAAGTACGTATTGTTTGTGAGAGAGCATGAACAGGTTCTAGTTACTTGTATTCATTGCACATTGTATTCATTCTTTGCCCTTTAGCTATTGCTTGGGCATAATATACAATCAATCAATCAATCAGTCAATCTCTCTCTCTCTCTCTCTCTCTCTCTCTCTCTCTCTCTCTCTCTCTCTCTCTCTCTCTGTAATGATCGATAGTAAACTACGTTGGGAGAATCACTGTGATCATATGTTAAAGAAAATAGGGAAAAAAGTGAGTTTTCTGAATAGAATAGGAAATGATATATCGGCGTACACTCGATGTACTGTGTATAAGTCTATCATAGCGCTTCACTTTGAATATGGCGCAACGATGTTAATAGGCATGGGTGAGACGCAATTGAATCGACTGCAAGTGGCACAAAACCGTGCCATGAGAGTCATACTGCAGTGCTCGCGATATACAAAGGTAGAATTGATGCTGCAAACCCTTAAGTTTATGAATGTAAGACAGAGGCTAATGTACAATGTATGTATTTTTATTTTTAAGATATTAAGAGGCATAATGCCAAAACATTTAAGTAATAGGATAGAAATAGTAGGAGATATATGTGAGTGGACGGCAAACAAGGCAGACTGAGAATATTAGAATTCAATATCGCAGGACGAGAAGCGCACAGAAAAATATATTTTATGAAGGTTTGAACATGTATAACGCTCTGCCGATAAAAATTAAGCAATGCGAAAGAATTGAACCTTTCAAACGTAAGTTAAGAGAATATATTGTACCTCATGTAGAGGAATTAATTTAACGATATTTTATGTAAAAAATAGCCGAGAAGACTAATAAAGCTCAATCAATCTCTCTCTCTCTCTCTCTCTCTCTCTCTCTCTCTCTCTCTCTCTCTCTCTCTCTCTCTCTCTCTCTCTGTGTGAGTATCATTGCTTGTCTATTCTCTTTGCTCCTGCTTCAAGTGAATCTGTTTTCTGCCGTAAGTTGCCTCCGGGCCATTTTGTTGCAGGTATTAGCAGGTTTTTTGTCGCTTGTCGCGTGCTATCATTATCTTTCTGGTGCTTGCAACCTAATTAAAAGCATTTCTGTGGCAATTATCATCGCTTGTTCTAACCTAATTCTTGGCTGTTCCTGTGGAAGGCGTCGATCTCAGCTGCGCATGCGCCTATCGTTGCCGATCTTCTCTATCTACATGCTATTTTCTGAACACGTGCTATCTAAATGACCGCGGATTGGCTGCTCGGGTTGATCTCCGCGACATCTATACGAAACACTCTGATTGTGGATCGATACTACAGAACTCTACTTCTTTTAAGCCTAGTGATTAAACGATTGTATACAACACATGCAGGGTTGTGTCAAAACTTACGTTGGTACGAAGTCCGCTAGTGCTTATTGCAAGACTCACTTTTGTTTATCATGCCTCTTACACTGACTACATCTAATATTGATGGCGCTTCTTTCTCTCGTTCACACTCGCCTAATACTACTGATGAGCTTTTGCGCGTGCTGATGGCGAAGCTTATGGAGTCAGAAGCTAGATTTTTAGCTTTTATTGAAAATCAACAGCGGACAAATGCAGGAATCACTGATAAGATAATGGAGTCAGATGCTAGATTTTTAGCTCTTATTAAAAATCAACAGCGGACAAATGAAGGAATCACTGATAAGCTCAATTGTTTAACTTGAATTGCTGACACCGTTGCTCAAAACAGTCAGCGCATTACTGAATTAGAACAGGAAAATGCTAATTTAGTGCGAGAGCTCCAAGACTTAAAAGCCGCTCGGTCTACTCAGCAGATTTATGAAGGCAACGAGCTTATTATATCGGGACTGCCGGCGACATTGTCTGTTACTCCTTCTGAGCTTGCTCATAATGTGTTCAACGCTCTAGATGTCCCACATCTTTCTTGTCATATTCTTGATGTTAGAACTGTAGTCAAAATTCTCCGCCAGCGGCAGTTCACGACCGACCCGTAACAACTGTACCTGCTTGCTCTTGCATAGTCACCTTAGCCTCGAGTGCTGTCCGCGACTTTATTATAGCAAAAAAGAGAGCCAAAAGACTGCTTAAGCAAAGTGATGTGTGCGGTAACAATTCTGATAGAAGTGTTCTTGTAAATGAGCTTCTCTCCAAAGACGCTTACGAATTGTTGCAATTAATAAGGCGTGTTGCCAAAGAAAGGTCTTATCTTTGGTTACGACGCGGTCAAATACGTGTCAGGTATTCTGAAGGCAAACCTGTTATTTATGTCAACTCTAACTCTGACCTTGCAAGGCTTATTTGACTTATCTGACTGGTCCGACCTGCTCGTCCCTTGTTCTTTGATTGTTCGGCATAATCAACATGTAATTCTTCTCGGATACGTTTTGTTAAATTCAACGCTTATTCCTTTCGTGGACATATCGACTTGCTTGCATGTGAAATTGGATAACATTGTTTCTGGTATAGAGCTTCTAGTGCTTTCATTCCTTATTATTAGCTCGTAAATTGCACTACGCCTTAGTTCTTAGTTTATATACACTATTTAGTTCTTTTCAGTAATATTTGCTCCTTATTTTATTCTTTTTCACTGTACTCATTATTAGTTTAAGTTGCGTTAGTTCTTAGTTTTATAGTGTATATTATTGAGATTGCTGGTTGCTTGCCTTATGAGAAAAAGCATTCATATCATGCTAGCTCCTGTCGCTATATTTCGCTTTTGTTTATATCACATTGTATCTTTGCATCTTGCAACTGCTATATATTATTGTAATTGTTGTGGTATTGTAACTGCTATAGTATTGTAATTGCGATATTATTGTAACTGCTATATTACTTTTTGCCCTTTAGCCTTCGCTTGGGCATAATAAATTATCTCTCTCTCTCTCTCTCTCTCTCTCTCTCTCTCTCTCTCTCTCTCTCTCTCTCTCTCTCTCTCTCTCAGCAGAAGCAGACGTGTGAAACATCGCTCCGTAAAAGTGTTAATTTTTGGGTGGTTTAGAAGTGAGGGAGAGTGCTAAAAAGTTGTGTAACGAATATCTTCATAGACCGGGGGTAGCCATGAGTGTTATCTAGCCGGAATATGTTGATACATAGACACGAGAACTGCATTTCGTACAGAGGTCATCGAAGCCTCGTACGACAGGTAGACATCGGCGCAGGAAGAGAAGAGGAGAACAGGCTGGGAAGAGGAATAGCAACGACAGAAGAAAGAAGAAATTTTACTGTATACAAATGCGCAGAGCTTGACAGCGCATAAAAATGAGATTCAACATCGGATTATGAAGAAAATATATCCTGCGTTCTTAGCATTTTCGGAGACCAGATTGACCGAGGATATTGAAGACAGTGAAGTGAACGTTTCTGGTTATAGTATAACTAGATGTAATGCTGAGAATAGAAATACAGGAGGCGTTGTTCTATATGTAAGGAATGATATTGTTTACGAGACAGTGTTAGTAAAAAAATTAGAATCGAATTGTTGGTGTGTCGCGGTAGAAGTAAAAGATAAATTATATAAAGGAGTGATACTGGTAATATATCACTCACCTAGCGCATCGCACGGGGATTTTATAAGATTTTTCGAGGATATAGTAGAGGAGTTAATAATAAAGGGAGAATGCATGGTAATAGGAGATTTTAATATAGATCTTAGGACGGACTCGTTTTATGCGAAGAAACTGCAACATGAACCTAAAATTACGGACCATGCGTGGCTGGAAGTTGAGTTGAGTGTGAATAAAAGTGAAAGTAAATATAGAGAATTTAGCGCTAGGAATTACAAAGAGTTTGATGAAGAAGAATTTGTTTATGTTAGTAAAAAATAAATTACAGGAAAGTCAGGGTTGGCAGTGTGTATGTATGGGTGTGAGTGAGAGAGCAGAAAAATTTGTCAATAGTATAGTAGACGCGTTAGATATAATGGCACCGAAGAGAAAATCTAGAATTCCGAAAGTGTGGGAAGGGAAAAAATGGTTTTCAGATGAAATAAGAGAAGCTGCGGATAGGAGTGAAGAGGCATTTAGGCAAGCAATGTATGCCAATACAGAACAAAGCTGGTTGCAATTTAAAGTTAATAGAAATGCAGTAGTAAAATTAATTAGGATGAAAAAGAAAGAATATTATGAAAATATGATAGATTTTAATAAGAAAAATCCTACGACTATGTGGAAAACTTTAAAAGAAATTATTAGAGGCGAGCCAGTATATGCAAAAGAAATAGAAGATATAGATTTTGAAATATTAGATAACATAGATTATAGTAAAACAAGGTGCAATATAGTGGATAAATTTAACTTATATTATATACAGAGTATTAATAGTATAATAAAATCTATAATCGAGGATAAGCCTACAGGCGCAGGTAAAAGAATTATTTATGCTATAGAAAATATGGAAACTATGGAAAATTTTGAGAATATCACGATAGAACAGCTAGAAAAAATTGTTAAGGGACTGCCACAAAAGAAAGGTACGGAAGAGGGAATAACTAGCGATATATTAAAAGCAACGTTTTGCGTAATAAAAGAGGAATTTGTTGATATAATAAATAACTCTCTGAGAGATGGTTGCTGTCCAGAAAGTTGGAAAACGTCTACAATAATACCGATTCCAAAAGTAGATAAAGCCAAGAAGGCGAGTGAATTTAGGCCTATTAATGTGTTACCTATATTTGAGAAAGTGCTAGAATTAGTAGTAAAAGAGCAAATTGAATTATATTTAGAAAATAAGAGTATTATAACTGAACATCAATCGGGCTTTAGAAAACACTATTCATGTGAAACAGCGATACAAACTGTTATAGACGAATGGAAACTGATAGTTAGTGAAGGGAGAATGGTGGGGGTAATTTTCGTGGATCTGAAGCGAGCGTTTGAAACAGTAGATAGGGAAAGATTACTAGGAAAATTATATCAATATGGAATCAGAGGTAAGGTTCTTGAATGGTTTAATTCATATCTAACGAATAGAACTCAGAAGGTGAGATTTAATAATAAATGGTCAAAATTAATGGCAACGGAATATGGAGTTCCACAGGGATCTGTATTGGGACCTTTGTTATTTATACTTTACATAAATGATATAATCAAAGTCTGTCCAGAAGAGTGTAAGATAAAAATGTTTGCCGATGAAACTTTAATATATGTAGAGGGAGAAAGTAGCGCAGAACTAGAAAGGAAAATGAATTCGATGTTTGTTATAGTAGAGAGAGAGAGAGAGAGAGAGAGAAAAAAAAAAGTGGATGAATATAAATAAGTTAAAAATGAATGCAAGGAAAACGAAATATATGATAATTAGAAGTGTAAGAAAAGAGCTAAGAGGTAATATTATGTTGACATGCTTAAATGGAACTGAGATAGAGCGTGTCGAAATGATGAAATACCTAGGTATAATGATTGACGATAGGCTTAGATTTAGAGATCACTGTGATTATATGCAAAAGAAAATAGGAAAAAAAACGAGTTTTCTTAATAGAATAGGTAGTTATATATCGGCTTATACCAGATGCACGATATATAAGACAATCATAGCTCCTCATTTTGAGTATTGTGCAACGTTATTAATTGACATGAGTGAAACGGAGCTAACCAGGCTGCAAAAAGCGCAAAATCGAGCTATGAGAGTCATACTGCAATGCAATAGATATACCAAAGTGGAGCATATGCTGCAAGCGCTGCAGTTTATGTCCATAAGACAGAGGCTATATTATAATGTGTGTACATTTATCTTTAAAGCGGTGAACAACATGCTACCGGAACGATTAAAAGACCGTCTAGAATTAGTGGGAAAGAACACTGATAGGCAAACCAGACAAACCGGCGATATAGCAATAGTGTTTCGTAGGACGAGAAATGCGCAAAAAAGTATTTTCTATGAAGGAGTAAAAATGTATAACGCACTGCCAGCCGAAATTAAAAGATGCGAAGAACTAAAAATGTTCAAACGTGTGCTAAAAGAGTACGTTCTGTTGTATGTATAAATATGTAGTATGTAAAAATAGCTGAGAAAGCTAATAAAAGTCATTCATTTATTCATTCTCTCTCTCTCTCTTTCTCCCTCTCTCTCTCTCTCTCTCTCTCTCTCTCTCTCTCTCTCTCTCTGAGCAGAAGCAGACGTGTGAAACATCGTTCCGTAAAAGTGTTAATTTTTGGGTGGTTTAGAAGTGAGGGAGAGTGTTAAAAAGTTGTGTAACGAATATCTTCATAGACCGGGGGTAGCCATGAGTGTTATCTAGCCGGATACATAAACACGAGAACTGCATTTCGTACAGAGGTCATGGAAGCCTCGTACGACAGGTAGACATCGGCGATGAACACAAAACGCTGACGTGTGAAAGTGACGTGTTAAAGTGACAAGTCAATTAACTGTCTCTGCCGATATTAGCAGAATGAACGAGGAATACGCCGAGTATCGATGCTCGGCATGTAAGAAGGCGATAAAAACGGAGGTGATAGCATGCAAGTCCTGTACTAAGCTTTTTTACCATCCAGGTTGTGTATCTAAACACAAAATTTATGATAGAAACCGCGATTTGGTGTCGTGTCCTGGCCCATTCAAGAAGTTAATTATTAGTGATGGTGATAAAGTAGCTGATATAAATAAAGCAGTGGCAGCAGCAGGAAGAGCAACGGCACCTGCAAAAATCAGTCCGGCGCCAAGCAGCGGGAATAAAGTAGCAGCCGCGAGTGGAACAGAAGATATTGATAGAAAAATAGATTAGCTTGTAAAAACAGTGAAAGAATTAAAAGATGAGGCAGCATGTAAAAAGGACATCAAGTCAATGATAAAAGAAATAGTCCGTGAGGAGATGGAAGGCATTAAACGGGCATTAATAGAAGAATTGAGAAAAATGTTGACGCAAGGGGCTTATGGACCGTCAAGTGGAGCGACAAAAAAATATAGCGATGTGATTAAAGAAAGGAAGGAAAAAAATATCATGATTATAAAACCAAAAGTACAACAAGAGAGTGAAATTACGAAGAAAACAATTAAAGATGAAATTGATATAACCAATATGGAAATAGGAATTACCAAATTAAGAAAGGGAAGTAAAGGGACAGTGATCTTAGGATGTGAGACGGAAGAAGAGAAGGATAAGCTAAAGATGACGGAACAAGCGGCAATGGGCGAGGAGGTCAAGGTCTCTGAGCCACAGAAGAGGAAACCAAAGATTAAAATAATTAATGTTGGTGGAGAAGAAATGAAAATGGAGGATGATAAACTGATAGATACATTCAAGAAGCAGAATAGAATTGGCGAAGAATCCTGTATGCACCTAGTGAAGAAAATATTAAGAGGAAAAAATAAGGATACTGAGCAAGGATCCGTAATAATTGAAGTGGATGAAAGCACTCATAATTCACTAATAAACAGAGGAAAAATAAATTTAGGATGGCGAAAGTGTCCTATATTTAATTATATTAGTGTTAGAAGATGTTTAAAATGCTGGGGCTATTACCATATTGCCAAGAATTGCACGAGACAAGAAACATGCTATAAATGTGCAGGAAATCATAAGGCGAATGAATGTACGACGGCGAAGAAGAGGTGTGTAAACTGTACCTATAAGAATCAGACGTACAACTTAAAGATAAATGTTGAACACGAGGCGCTGGATTCGGAATGTCCGACATTTAAGGAAGTATTGGAGGAAGAGAAAAAAAGAGCCGGCTGGGAAGATGCAAAATAGCAACTACAGGGAGAAGCGGAATTACTCTGGTATACAAATGCGCAAAGCTTCTTGGCGCATAAGGATGAAATTCAACATCAGATTATGAAGAGGGTGAATCCTGCGATTCTAGCGTTATCGGAGACTAGATTAACTGTAGAAATTGAGGATAGTGAGGTCAATGTACCGGGGTATAGTATAGTTAGATGTGATGCTGAAAATAGAAACACAGGAGGAGTACTGTTATATATATATATATATATATATATATATATATATGTTAGAGATGATATTAAATTTAAAATAGTTGATAAGAAAAAGATAGTGTCAAATTGTTGGTGCGTGGTGATAGAAATAAGAGAGAATTTATATAAAGGTATGATAGCAGTAGTGTATCATTCGCCGAGTGCGTCAAATGGCGATTTTGTGAGATTTTTGGAAGATACGGTTGAAGATCTAATAATAAAGTTTGACTGTATAGTGATAGGGGACTTTAATATAGATATAATGGTAGATTCATTTTACACAAAGAAATTATTAACGGTAATGCAAAACCTAGGGATGAGGCAATACGTTGATTGTCCAACGAGAGTTACAAAAGATAGTCGTACAATGATAGATTTAATTTTTTCGAATAAAGAAATAAAGGCACAAGTGAATGAGAAACCGAAAATAACGGACCATGCATGGCTAAAAGTAGAATCTAATATGAATAAAAAGAGAAATAAATATAAAGAATTCAGAGGCAGGGACTATAGTAAATTTAATGTAGAGGAATTTCTTAGAATAATGGAAGAAAGAACTGAGCAAGGTCAAGGGCTAGATATAAGTATAAAGGCGGAGAGATTTGTTAATAGTATAGTAAGTGTAATGGATACTGTAGCACCTAAGAAAAAGTTTAAGATTCCGAAAATATGGGAAGGGAAAATGTGGTATTCAGATGAAATTAGAATGGCAACAGATAGAAGGGATGAGGCTCACAGTAGAGCAATAAGCTCAGGCAAAGAACAGGACTGGGGATTTTTCAAGAATGAAAGAAATGCAGTAGTTAAACTTATTAGGGCAAAAAAGAAAGAATATTATGAGAATATGATAGATAATAATAGGAGTGATCCTACAAAAATGTGGAAAACTTTGAAAGAATTAATTAAAGGTGAGCAAAGGGATTCAGAGAACATCAATAATGTAGATTTTGAAATATTAGAAGACATAGAAGAATGCAATATAGCTGATAATTTTAATATATATTATGTAAAAAGTATTAGCAACATTGTGCATTCTATTGGTAATAAGGGGATAGAAGGCACAGGTAGGAGACCTATTTATGTAATCGAGAATAAGGGAAGTATGGAAAATTTTGAGCCAATTAGTGCAAGTGATCTGGAACAAATTGTTAGGGAACTACCACGAAAGAACGGAACAGAGGAAGGGATAAATAGTGATATACTGAAAATGGTGCTACCTGTGATAAAAGATGAGTTTGTAGGGGTAATAAATGATTCGCTTAGGACAGGTAAATTTCCAGAAGGATGGAAAACATCTACGATAATACCGATACCAAAGGTAAACAAACCAAAAAAAGCGAGCGAGTATAGACCGATCAATATGTTACCAATATATGAAACAGTATTAGAGTTAGTTGTAAAAAAACAGTTGAAAAAATTTCTAGAAGACAATGAAATAATAACCGAATACCAATCGGGATTTAGGAAACAGCAGTCGTGTGAGACAGCAATTCAAAGTTTTATCGAGGAATGGAAGTTGATAATTGAGGAGAAAAAAATGGTGGGGGTGTTATTCCTGGATCTTAGGAGAGCGTTTGAGACAATAGATAGGGTAAGATTAGTGGAAAAATTATATCAGTATGGAATAAGAGGAGTGGTACTGGAATGGATAATATCGTATTTAAGTAATAGAAAGCAACAAGTTAGATTCAATGATATATGTTCTAAAATAATTGAGACAGTATATGGCGTGCTACAGGGATCAGTATTAGGACCTCTATTGTTTATTTTATATATAAATGATATAGTTAAAGTCTGTCCGGAGGGAAGTATATTTAGATTCTTTGCAGATGACACGACCGCAAGTGTAACAGGAGAAAGTTGTGAGGAATTAGAAATAAAACTAAATATGGTGCTCGATATACTTGAAGAATGGATGAATGTGAATATGTTAAAAATGAATGCAGATAAGACCAAATATGATAGTTAGAAGTATAAGGAAAGAAATAAAAACAGACATAACAGTAAAAAGTTTGGATGGAACTATAATTGAGCGTGTCGAGATAACGAAACATCTGGGTGTAATGATCGATAGTAAACTCCGTTGGGAGAATCACTGTGATCATATGTTAAAGAAAATAGGGAAAAAAGTGAGTTTTCTGAATAGAATAGGAAATGATATATCGGCGTACACTCGATGTACTGTGTATAAGTCTATCATAGCGCCTCACTTTGAATATTGCGCAACGATGTTAATAGGCATGGGTGAGGCGCAACTGAATCGACTGCAAGTGGCACAAAACCGTGCCATGAGAGTCATACTGCAATGCTCGCGATATACAAAGGTAGAATTGATGCTGCAAACCCTTAAGTTTATGAATGTAAGACAGAGGTTAATGTGCAATGTATGTATTTTTATTTTTAAGATAGTAAGAGGCATAATGCCAAAACATTTAAGTAATTGGATAGAAATAGTAGGAGATATATGTGAGTGGACGGCAAACAAGGCAGACTGAGAATATTAGAATTCAATATCGCAGGACGAGAAGCGCACAGAAAAGTATATTTTATGAAGGTTTGAACATGTATAACGCTCTGCCGATAAAAATTAAGCAATGCGAAAGAATTGTACCTTTCAAACGTAGGTTATATAAGAGAATATATTGTACCTCATGTAGAGGAATTAATTTAACGATATTTTATGTAAAAAAAATAGCCGAGAAGTCTAATGAAGCTCAATCTCTCTCTCTCTCTCTCTTTCTCTCTCTCTCTCTCTCTCTCTCTCTCTCTCTCTCTCTCTCTCTCTCTCTCTCTCTCTCTCTCTCTCTCTCTCTCTCTCTCTCTCTCCCTCTCTCTCTCTCCCTCCCTCTCTCTCTCTCCCTCTCTCTCTCTCCCTCCCTCCCTTTTCTTGATGTCACTTTGATGGTGAGAGAGAACAAATTCATTTTCGATTGGTACCATAAGCCCACCTTTTCCGGGAGATACCTTAATTACCACTCACATCACCCGATTTCACATAAAAGGGGCGTGATATACGGTCTGGTAGACAAGATATTGTCAATCTCGCATCCTCGGTTCCACAGAAAAAACTTTAACATCATTATTCAGATACTCTTAGACAACGGTTATCCGCTACCGTTTATTTTTTCCACAATATCAAACAGATTGAGACAAGCTTTTCTGTGTAAAAATAGAGGAAAAGACATTTCATTGACCTTTGAAAAGAAATACTTCACTGTCCCTTACGTAAAACACACGTCTGACAGATTTAAAAATATTGCAAAGGACCTACATCTAGAGATAGCCTTCTCTGTCGCGCACCCTCTCAAAAAATTCATCCAAACAGGCAAGGACAATTTGGACAAACTTGCACACAGCAATGTCGTGTATAAAATTCTTTGCAGAGATTGTGAAGTGACTTATGTGGGACAAACTAAGAGACAGTTGAGAACTCGTGTTAAGGAGCATAGATTAGATATTAACAGAAACTCCGGTTCCCCCTCTGTTATTTCTTGCCATCGTCTGGAAACCGACCACGATTTCGATTGGGACGGGGTGGAGATTCTGGACACCGAACCATCTCTTCGAAAGAGACTTATCTCCGAGATGCTGCATTTAAAGCAGCAGTCATCTCCTCTAAACAAGCAGAAGGATACGGAATCTCTATCTGCAGAATATCTCCCTGTTCTCACGTTGTTCCCGCCTAGATAACTCCGTGCTTCCCCTTCCCCTTTCTTCCTTTTTCGTCCGGCTCCTCTCTTTTGTATATATATACTACGGTTCCGCTTCCGCGACGTTAAGTAGTTTGTCGGTTATACTCTTTGTAACACATCAACATCGAAATGACACCGCAACACAAAAAAACTTACTGTATACTGTACACTGTACGTATTTGATATTCTGTCTATAACTCCTTTTGACGATTATTACACATCATAATTTTATTACAGTGGTCCTCTACACATTCAACACTGCGTTTTTATGGAATTAAGTTATGTCGCGATAATTTCAAGTTTTTGTACCGACGGTTCGTTGAGATTAGTATGTCGTGATATTTTTAGATTTGTAATTTTGTACCGACACTGAAGATGGTCCTATGAAGGGCCGAAACGTTTGTTTATCATTTTAATATAGAAATTTCAACACTTACATCCTGTTGTGGCTCAATTGCTCTTTTTTTCCTTGACTAATTTTGATGATGATTTGGAAGATTTTTCTTTGCCAACACAATACAAATTGTATGTCACACACATTGAATTTAATTGCAATAACAGATGCACGTATAGCCCTATCTAATATCAAATACAAGAAATTATATAATTCTTTATTTTCTCAAGCAAGTGCGCTGTGGAATACAGTACATAGATCAACAAAGGCTGCAGATATTATTGAAGAAATTGCACATACTAAACTACTAGTTCCTTGTCTCACTTGTTGGAATTCAAGTTATGATGCAGTTTGTAAATTACTATCAATTAAAAGAAACTTAAACGAAATTTGCGACCGTTTAGATAAGCCAAAGTTCAAAATGATCGAGATTGAGTTTCTTGAAGAATATGCCATGGTAATGAAGAGTTTAGCATGCACGATTGATTTGCTACAGGAAAAAAACCATTGTTATTTAGGATACGTTTTGCCAGCTTGCTGCAACTTAAAATTAATTTGCAGATTCTTCACCTTCACGAATTACCTAATTGCGAACCTTTGAGGAATGCTCTAATAGATGGCATTAATAAAAGATTCAGTAGTAGTGTATTAAATTTTGACAGTGCATGTAGCAAACCTTACATTATTTCATCCATGACTATTCCTAAACTTAAGTTAAAATGGTTAAACTTGATACCAGAAGCAGGGATTTTTTCAAAAACGATTCTAGATCACAATTATTGCAAAAACTTGCTTATTACAGAAGCAAAAAAATGTGCGTTGTTAAAAAATAAATCCACAATATTTTCTGATGTTTCTTCAACGTCTTTCGTGGAAAATGACCAATTCTTTAAATTAAAGTAATTTAAATCGACCTGACTGGCAATATATATAACGTCTTTCCGATATGAACATTGAAAAACTGTGAGCCAACTTGGTTTGTCGGATTCACACAGCACTTTTTTTCAGATCAATATCGAGACATTATTAATTTTGACCATGGTTTTGGTCCCTTGATGTAATTTCTAAATTAAATAGTTTTTAATTTTATTGCGAAAAATACTACCCCAGCCAGGGTTTGAACCTGGAACCTCCCGTATACCGTGCGGGTGTCGTGCCAATTCGACCACTGGGGCTGTGGTAATATTTATCGCAATAACAACTGTAAGATGGAGCACCGATTACTAGGTCGACGGTGTATAATAAACAGAATAATAAATTTCTTTCGCCAGTATATAGAATAACAATTAAAGTAATTTAAATCGACCTGACTGGCAATATATATAACGTCTTTCCGATATGAACATTGAAAAACTGTGAGCCAACTTGGTTTGTCGGATTCACACAGCACTTTTTTTCCAGATCAATATCGAGACATTATTAATTTTGACCATGGTTTTGGTCCCTAGATGTAATTTCTAAATTAAATAGTTTTTAATTTTATTGCGAAAAATACTACCCCAGCCAGGGTTTGAACCTGGAACCTCCCGTATACCGTGCGGGTGTCGTGCCAATTCGACCACTGGGGCTGTGGTAATATTTATCGCAATAACAACTGTAAGATGGAGCACCGATTACTAGGTCGACGGTGTATAATAAACAAAATAATAAATTTCTTTCGCCAGTATATAGAATAACAATTAAAGTAATTTAAATCGACCTGACTGGCAATATATATAACGTCTTTCCGATATGAACATTGAAAAACTGTGAGCCAACTTGGTTTGTCGGATTCACCGAGCACTTTTTTTTCAGATCAATATCGAGACATTATTAATTTTGACCATGGTTTTGGTCCCTTGATGTAATTTCTAAATTAAATAGTTTTTAATTATTTTTTAATCGGTGCTCCATCTTACAGTTGTTATTGCGATAAATATTACCACAGCCCCAGTGGTCGAATTGGCACGACACCCGCACGGTATACGGGAGGTTCCAGGTTCATACCCTGGCTGGGGTAGTATTTTTCGCAATAAAATTAAAAACTATTTAATTTAGAAATTACATCAAGGGACCAAAACCATGGTCAAAATTAATAATGTCTCGATATTGATCTGAAAAAAAGTGCTGTGTGAATCCGACAAACCAAAAGTTGGCTCACAGTTTTTCAATGTTCATATCGGAAAGACGTTATATATATTGCCAGTCAGGTCGATTTAAATTACTTTAATTGTTATTCTATATACTGGCGAAAGAAATTTATTATTCTGTTTATTATACACCGTCGACCTAGTAATCGGTGCTCCATCTTACAATTGTTATTGCGATAAATATTACCACAGCCCCAGTGGTCGAATTGGCACGACACCCGCACGGTATACGGGAGTTTCCAGGTTCAAACCCTGGCTGGGGTAGTATTTTTCGCAATAAAATTAAAAACTATTTAATTTAGAAATTACATCAAGGGACCAAAACCATGGTCAAAATTAATAATGTCTCGATATTGATCTGAAAAAAAGTGCTGTGTGAATCCGACAAACCAAGTTGGCTCACAGTTTTTCAATGTTCATATCGGAAAGACGTTATATATATGGCCAGTCAGGTCGATTTAAATTACTTTAATTGTTATTCTATATACTGGCGAAAGAAATTTATAATTCTTTAAATATTTATCAAAAGATCAAGACCACGTAGAAACAACTGACATGACTGACAGTACTATCGGCATGGAGGTTCTATCTTATTTGTCAGACAAGCAAAAAGATATCGAATCATTAGCACGTTTTTCTCATATAAAACATTTGTTTTTAAAGTACAACACAATTATACCGTCATCAGCACGGTTGAATGATTATTTAGCACTGGTGGTCAAATTTTAATACCAGGTCAAAATTGTTTGAGTGATGATATCTTTGAGGCATTTTTGGTGTGTAAGACTAATGTATAAAGTCACAAGTTACAATGTAATAATATAAACAAAAAAATATTAAAGAATAAAAATTATTCAGTATATTTTAGATGCATATATTATTATTATCATCATTATTACGATAAAATATAATTTAAAAGTATCTCATATATATCTAAGATATTTTTAAAGTATCTGAGTATCTGTGTGTATTTATATACATTTTAATTTGTGTATCTGTATCTGTATCTAGATACGTTTTTTCACATGTATCTGTGTATCTGTATCTAGATACATTTTAAATGTATCTTACCCATCACTGATGGAGGCTCAGAAACAAAACTGAATCGGTCAGACATTAGATGATTTTACAGAGATTGAATAAACCGTCGTGAAACCAAAGTTTTACCTAGAAAAAAATCAAACATTCAAAATTTTTTTGGGGGGGTGTTGGGGGCATGTAGAAAAGCATAACTCTAAGTTGGTGACACAATATGCGGAGGTTTTTCCGCTATCTTGAAAAAAACAAAAAAATCGGTTTGTTTGCAATAACACGGCTCCCTGGAAAGCTACAGAAAAAGTAAGGTGACCAATTTGTAGCTTTTTTGCGCTCTACAATTTATGTTATATGACTTTCTTTTCTACGATGAATATTTGCCGACATATTTGATGAAAACGACGAAAATGAATAGGTAATCGATCTTAAATCGCTTCTATCTCGTCTCCTACTACGTTTATCGAAAAATTATTTTTATAAAACTTGCAGCATTTTTAAAGATCTTTAATGTGATGGGTGACTTGTTGCATTTTGTTGAAAAGAACGCTCTACAGAGCGACGCAAAGTCGCCAGGTCGGCCGGCGCGAGCCTACTCGCGGAACGCGCGCAATGTAGATCTATGATGCCGCGCGCCTGTGTGTGTCTGTGTTGAATCACGTTGAATCACGTGATAGCCGTACCGTTAGCGTATACCGAATAAAGAACAAAACAGGGATGAAGTACTTGCAATACAACATTTTTATTCGGACCAGTACATAAGTAAAGAATCGCGGAAAAAAAGGAACAACTGTTACAAACGTTAATAGAAAGAAAAAACTTAGGTCAGTGTTGCCATAACTAAAAGCTCACTAGAGTGAAGCAAATGATAGCGCTACACCACGCCAATGTATGTGAACGGGGATAGTTTCGCCCCGGAGGCAAGATTTGCGATACTCGAAGGATCAGAGGGGGGTTCCCCTCACGACTATCAAATGTTTAACGCGGAAGCAGAAACGCATGCTACGAAATATTAAGCGAAGCGATTCACCGTGACATGGCCGCTCCGTGGGTCTCGTTCGGCATGCGATGGTAAAACTCGTGCAAGCAAGCAAAACGGTGGAGAGCAAGCGATAGAGCAGGCAGGAAAAGGCAGTAGGAGACGTGCGCACTCCCGGTTGAGCAAGGCGGCAAAGGCGATTCCGTGATGCGTTTTGCCCGGCAAACGTACGCCGTAAGACGGCTCTTAGATTATGTGTGTGTGTGTGTGTGTGTGTGCCGCACGGCGGCTTGACGAGAAGTTCTGATGAGAGGTGTGCCCTCTCCGACTATTTGACGATGAGAGGGTGTACCGTAAGGCGGCTGTCCAAAATGTGTTTGCCGTAAAACGGCTGGATTGCTATTGCTCTGTCCCCGCGGTCCTGGAACATGTCGCTGCGGCGAGTAGTTGTTCCCTTTCCAGGGGGGTGGATACCGTCGGCGGATGGGCGATGGCAGCACCGACAGGTGAGTCGCATGATTTGGCTGATCGCGATCCGCCGACGTTTCGCGCGAGAATTACAAACGACTTATGCAACTAGGTATAAACGATAAACGAATACATGAACATGAAGTAACTATGCTATTTACAAGGCGATACGCCGAACAGTATGCAACCAAAAGAAAAGAAAACCCTTAATTTATCTTGATTATATATGACTCTAACACACTCCTTCTTAATCAATATAAATTAAATTACAGCGATCTCTTTACAGCGATCTATTTTTAGCTAAACCTTTGGTTAGTAAATCGGCTAGCATAGTTTCAGACGGACAATATTCGCATACGATATGCTTTTTATCAACGTGGTCCTTTACAAAGTGAACTTTTGTGTCAATATATTTTGTCCTATTACTTAATTTTTCGTTGATAATCATCTTCAAGACGCTTTGATTATTCTCGTAAATCTTGGTATGAGTTTGTCCTCTCCATCTAAAATCCCTCAGAAGTCTTTGTATCCAAATCGATTCTTTGCAAGCTTCAGAGAGTGCGATAAATTCCGCTTCGGTTGATGACAAAGCGATGCAGTCCTGTTGTTTGCAACTCCAACTAATCGCCCCTCCGAGCATGAATATGAAACCGGAATTAGATTTTCTTGTCTCTCGATCTTCAGCCCAACTTGCATCGGCAAATCCAATTAGATTCTCGTTGTCCTTAACATCGCCCAGTTTGAAACGTAACGATAAGGTACCCTTAAGATATCTAATTAATTTCTTAACTTGATTCCAATCAGACGTTGTTGGTTTAGATACCTTTTGCGATAAGATACAAGTTGCTGCCGCAATGTCAGGACGTGTGTTTGTTGAAATATATAGTAAATGACCAATTGCATTACGATACTTGTCGTTATTTGGCATAATATCTTCGTTTGGCTCCTTTTGTGAAGTGAAAGACTAGCATTCTTCGACTTGCAGCAACGGAAAAGAATATCCTGAATGTTGTCTGTCGGGCTACAGGTGCGAATACTTGATCGTAATCGACACCACTTTGACTAAAACCCTGAGCTACAAGTCTTGCTTTAAATCTTCTTGTGTTTCCGCTTGCATCTGATTTCAGCTTGTACACCGATTTACAGCCAACTAAATTTTTGCCTTCGGGTAAAGCGACCAACTCCCATGTCTTATTAGCTTCTAATAAACATAGCTCCTCCTGCATAGTACGAATCCAATTATTTCTTTGATGACATGAAAGCGCTTCGTTCAAATTTGATGGTTCACCATCCATTACAACGCTTATTTGTTCGATTAATCGTTGAGGTTGAATGCCTTTATTCGGTCTGCTGGAGCGTCTCACTGGAGTAGGCTGATAGGTGACATCGTTGGATCCTTCAGTCGAGCTTGAATCTTCGGTTATATTTTTATCCTTCGGAATATTTTTGGCCGGAAATCCGTCGTCAGAAGGTACAATCTCAATAGCATCTTCATGAGTAACAGTCTTCTCTGCCTCAATTGATTGCTTACCAGCAGGATTTTCTTCCTCAATAAACTTAACATCTCTTGATATTAAAACCTTCCTAGAACTTGGTACGTAGACTCTGTACGCTTTTGACTCCATGTCAACACCGAGTAAAATTCCTTTAAGCGCCTTTAGATCCAACTTTCTTCGATTCTCATCAAGAATTTTGACATAACAGTCTGCACCAAAACGTTTTAAGTTTGTATAAATTGGCTTTTTATTGTGCCAATACTCGAACGGCGTTTTATCTACACTTTTCCAAGGAAGTCTGTTTTGCAGGAAATTTACTGTTGTAACTGCTTCGCCCCAGAACCTATATTCCATGTTTGCATCAAGTAGCATGCATCGAGCCATTTCGATTAAGGTCCTATTTTTCCTTTCAGCGACCCCGTTCTGCTGAGGCGAGTGTGGTGCTGTGCCAGTTCCATTCCAGTTACAAAGCCATTTGACGGAATCTTCTTGACAATGTCAATATCACGATGACCCAGAATACGGTGCCATTGATGAATGCATAGCTTTTGACAATTGGCAACTGCATTTACTTCGTTTGCTATTCGCATCTGATACAAATTCCCGACAATATCGCCCACAGCAACTTGACGTTTTCCATCGCAGGTACGGATTTCACAGGTGCATCCACTGAATCTTACTTTGAATCCTTTCTCTGACAATCGCTTTACGGAAATTAGGTTTCCTCCAATTGATGGGACGTACAGGACATTTTCAATCGTTACTCTTGTCGTGTCACCGCTGTTGTTTATAAATACTACGGCCACTTTGCCCTTGCCGGATGCTTTGACTTCTTGTCCGTTTGCCACCGACACCTTTTCGCTATGTGCGCCGTCAAACTCAATGAAATTTTCACGTCTGCAGCTGACATGACACGTTGCCCCAGGATCAAGGATTCAACCATTGGCCCTGCCAATCGAAAATAACAATTTATCAGAGGCATCATCGTTCTTAATTACCTTAGTTTTTGATTTATTTTTATTACCTGTTAATCTTTTCTTCGCCTTCCATTTCGCATAATCTTCGCATTTATTGCGAAGATGTCCTTCGCGCTTGCAGAAGTAGCATGCCGTAGACTTCTTAGTGCCATCAATTGAGAATTTTAGTACATGTGAATCACCTTGGCCTCCATTATCCCTATCCTTACGCCGTCGGTACTCTTCAATAATCTTAGAACGCACAAAAGATGACGATAATTCGGTTTCCGATCGTGCCTCTAAGACTGTGATTAAACCATCATAACTGCTTGGTAATGAACCGAGAAGCGTTGCGCTCATAATAAATTCTGGATTAAGCTCTTCCCCGAGGGCCAACAACTGCTGGAACTACTCATTCATGCGATTCACATGGGCTTCCATATTGCTGTTCTCATGAGAACAAAATGCCCGCAAATTGAGCTCACGACGCGTGCACATCGTGCGGATAATTTGCACGGCGTGAACTTATAGTGCTAGACAGATGCGTCCTTAATTGACGCTCATATGATTCGCACGCGTGAGTGCCGCATGCATGCGCCGTCATATGAGCATCAATTGCTCTCACCTTGTACCCTACTTTTTAATATATATGTAATATGTACTATTGCAGTTATAAAAACGTTAAATTAAAGAAGACCAAGTATATATTTATTTATAAACATTTTTATTTTAAAATTTGCACACACGTGAGTGCCGCATGCGTGCGGCTCATATGAGCATCAATTGCTCTCACATATATTATACATACTGTGACGTTGCGGCCCGCCGCTTCGTGGCAGCGCCCCGCCGCCGTCACAAGGCGCGGAAATTTGCGCCCAGGGACGAGCCAGAGAGGCGACGACAAAATCTCCAGAGGCCAAAAAGTCGATATCGTTTCCGCGTTTTGACTATTCTTTTATTTTCATGTATAAATTGTAATGCTCGCGGCGCCTCACCCACACCACGGCGAATCTTCGAGGGAGTACCGATAACGAGAGGGGTTCGGGAGGATCAAGGACCGAGGAGAGGTGGCAAGAGCGGAAACTACAGGGATCACGGGCGGCGAGAGCAACGCGGCAGGCGTGCGGCGAATGAGGCAGCGATGGACAAGGCCGCCGATAGCGGGGCCCCAGGTACCGGGGAAAACCCGGCCTCAGCAATCTGCCTCCACGAAATACCGGCCCGCGGGGTGACTGATCACCGCCCCGAGGGCAACCGGAGGCACACCGGCCAGAACAAAGTCCAGTCCGCTGTCCAGGGACAAATTGAAGAAGTCGCTACGCCGCCGAGGGACCGTTGCGCGCCCCCGAAGGATCCACCTTACGACGATCCTGCGTTAGAATATCGCGCGAGCTTGCAAGCTCGCTCTCGATTGATTGGCACGCCCCTACGGAAGGGGGTGCCGCATCGATTCCGTTATCGAGCGAATCTAGCGAGACACTCTCTGGTCGTCGGCGAGTGTGCGAACGTTCTCTTTAAGATACGCGATATAGCCACCCCGAGTCGGTAAAATCTGGTACGCTGCGACGATCCTCCGTACGAGGTGACGGCGAGGAGCCCTATGAGAAGACATCACATCGGTGAGGTTGCCCGCAGTAATTAATATCGGGATGTAAAGCTACGACGCCGCCCTCCGGTGCACGCTCTCGTCCGGAAAAACGTTGTAACATCGCGACGCGTACGGTCCCTTGAGACCGCGTATCGAATGGCGATCGACAGCGAGAGCGAAGGGCCTCGGGATGGTATCGTGGCCGCGGAATTGAGATAAAAACGCGATTGCGAGCCTCTGGAGATCGCGATAGATTCGTGGCGAAATCCGTTACTGCGAGTCCGTTTCGTATAATGTCTGCGCTCGTGATTGTGTCTCGCGCCTTCCGTGTTCACGGCGTATCGGATTACCGAATATTACTTAGGTTGGGATGTAGCCCGCGTCGGCACACCATTCGCGTTAATCGGCCGTCTGTGAGAGGCTAATTGCCTTAGAGAATCGTGCGTGTTAGGATAGTTATGTTCGGATGCGTTGTTCGGTGATTGCGAGTTATTATTGCTCGCGGTAATCCCGCACATTTTCCTTGCGTCCCTTCCAGTCTTTCGCGCTACGCCGAGTACCTCGGCGTCTCATTTTTCGCGTTCGGAAATCACTGAAGACAGTGTATTGTATTCGCCCGAATAACTGGCGCTATCCTTGGTCATTTCTCGCGTTAGATTAAGTCCCTATTTTCGCGTTTATTATAGTATTTCGCGTCTCCTTGCGATCGCGCCAAAATTGATCTCGCGTTATAGTGTTGCGTTCGGTCTTCATTACGTTGGGACGTGGCTTACGCCACGATTCATACTTGCGTCAGGCTTAAGATAATTAACGACAGAATTCTCGTGCGACTCCCGGCGTTGCGTTCACGCGCTCCGAGCGTGAGGTATCTTCCTCTCGCGATTTTTCCTGCGAGATTTTATTTTCTATTTCCTGGATTATTTCGTGTTTACTGTTGATGTTCCATGTTAATTGTAAATTTCGTTATACTGTATCTCTCTGATCTAATCGCAGCGCCTTCTGCGCGTTTACTATACGATAACGCAGTACTTCGTTTGTTCTAGCGTCTGCGCTATAATTATTTTATTTGTTTCATTTCTGACGCTCGCGTGATTGATTATATGATTTGTCGGATAGACCGAAGCCAAATCGGCCTTTATTGTTTCACGCGCGAATTTCTAAAAAATAAATGTTATTTTGATTTGTTAATTGCTTGAGTTCGTGGCCTTATTTATGGCGCCACCCCGCCGAATATCGCTCCGCCCGACGCGTCTGGCGCCCAACGGTAAATTCGTTTCGCGAAGTGTCGGAGGTGCGAGGGAATCGTCGGAGAGGCCTGTCATCCCGCTCTCCTTACTCCTTTTGATCCGGCCCACGTCCCGGAGCGGTCCGGGAGTGAAAAAGTCGTGACAATACATATATATACGCTCTCTAGATATTCACTCTCATACATTTAATAAAGTTGAAACTCAATAAAATCATATCTCGATACGACAGCAATTGAAATTGACAAGTTTAAAGGACCCTACACCAAACCACGGGAAAATGGATCCCGGTCAAATTGGCTAAAAATTTAGTATGATGTAGTTTATGACGTCCTGATGAAAAGTGACTATGAGCACAAAGTCCAAAAATGGACAGCTTTCAAGTTACAGAGCGTCAAACATCGGAAAAATGGGTTCATCGGTTCATGGTAGTCTTTAATGTGTGCGGAAATGTTGGTGTACGTGTGAGTGTGTGTGTAGGTGTAAATAATATCACGCGCGCCCACAAACACATACACACACGCACACACAGTCACACGCACGCACGCACGCACGCACGCACGCACGCACGCACGCACGCACGCACGCACGCACGCACGCACGCACGCACGCACGCACGCACGCACGCACGCACGCACGCACGCACGCACGCACGCACGCACGCACGCACGCACGCACGCACGCACGCACGCACGCACGCACGCACGCACGCACGCACGCACGCACGCACGCACGCACGCACGCACGCACGCACGCACGCACGCACGCACGCACGCACGCACGCACGCACGCACGCACGCACGCACGCACGCACGCACGCACGCACGCACGCACGCACGCACGCACGCACGCACGCACGCACGCACGCACGCACGCACGCACGCACGCACGCACGCACGCACGCACGCACGCACGCACGCACGCACGCACGCACGCACGCACGCACGCACGCACGCACGCACGCACGCACGCACGCACGCACGCACGCACGCACGCACGCACGCACGCACGCACGCACGCACGCACGCACGCACGCACGCACGCACGCACGCACGCACGCACGCACGCACGCACGCACGCACGCACGCACGCACGCACGCACGCACGCACGCACGCACGCACGCACGCACGCACGCACGCACGCACGCACGCACGCACGCACGCACGCACGCACGCACGCACGCACGCACGCACGCACGCACGCACGCACGCACGCACGCACGCACGCACGCACGCACGCACGCACGCACGCACGCACGCACGCACGCACGCACGCACGCACGCACGCACGCACGCACGCACGCACGCACGCACGCACGCACGCACGCACGCACGCACGCACGCACGCACGCACGCACGCACGCACGCACGCACGCACGCACGCACGCACGCACGCACGCACGCACGCACGCACGCACGCACGCACGCACGCACGCACGCACGCACGCACGCACGCACGCACGCACGCACGCACGCACGCACGCACGCACGCACGCACGCACGCACGCACGCACGCACGCACGCACGCACGCACGCACGCACGCACGCACGCACGCACGCACGCACGCACGCACGCACGCACGCACGCACGCACGCACGCACGCACGCACGCACGCACGCACGCACGCACGCACGCACGCACGCACGCACGCACGCACGCACGCACGCACGCACGCACGCACGCACGCACGCACGCACGCACGCACGCACGCACGCACGCACGCACGCACGCACGCACGCACGCACGCACGCACGCACGCACGCACGCACGCACGCACGCACGCACGCACGCACGCACGCACGCACGCACGCACGCACGCACGCACGCACGCACGCACGCACGCACGCACGCACGCACGCACGCACGCACGCACGCACGCACGCACGCACGCACGCACGCACGCACGCACGCACGCACGCACGCACGCACGCACGCACGCACGCACGCACGCACGCACTCACACACGTGCAAACCAATAAGTATTTTTATTATTATTACCTCTATCAATACTTGAAACGTCTGGCTGTCTAAAATAGTGTCTTCGTCATCGGAAGTACGACGACGTTCGTCTCTACGATTTCTACGCTGGAATTTTAGTGGAACTTTCCTGATGACCACTTTTTGGCGGTAAATCCCGAACGCGATCTTCACTGCCGTCTAAAGTATCTCTATACGTAATCCTAAAGAACCATAGGTCAATCGTTAAATTTTTGATACAGATATGCCTTAAGAAAATCTAATCAGAATCGAGAAAAACGGCGGTGTATCAATTCATTCAAAATATAAATATTATATATATTTATATAAATAATCCCACTAACCTCGCGCAACCGGCGTTAATCGATTAGCTCGATCCTTTTCCTTCGACGGCGACGAGGGGCGAATGGCAAGGCGCGGACAGGCGGACACGCGGACAGGCGTGAGACCGCGCGAGCGGAAACGTCCCGTTAAGATATAGGCTGCAGTCCATTTAATGCTATAAATGCTTCGAATTCTCTTCTCTTTTTTTTTAATAAAGAAAGAAGAAGACAAAGAACGCTTCGAAGCATTTGTAACATATCAAATGGATCGCAGCCATAATCGACCGGCCGGTCGCGCGGACACGCGAGATTCTTAAAATTCACACCGCCAGACGGATAGGCAAGGCTCGAAAATAAGCCAGGAAAGCGTGGATGGCCCGTGAAGGCAGAAATGGGTACACGGGAACTATATATTATTTAAGCACTCGGATACAGAGCACGCGAAGCACGCGAAATGTTACCGCGAGGACGTTCGGATCACGAAAGACGACAAATGACAATCCAGCCGCTGCTGCCGAGCGAGTCACGTAAGCGGGCGAACAATGAAAGCACGCGGGGTCGCTTAGGCGTGAGGCGTGAAATGCGCATGGATCGCGCGTGAGCGGTCGGACCACTGAGGACAAGTTCGGGTAGAGATCGAGCTTGGATAAATAAAATTAACACATTTTACGATCTTATTATATATAGATCCACACAATTTGCATAATTAAATAATATAATAAAATAAAAATAATAAAATGATATAATAAAATAACAATTGCATTAAAATTGCTATTTTAATCGCTATGCGGGCATTTTGTTATTAAATATTATAATATAATAAATCGCGCGCGCATATTATAAATTATAATATATATACCTATCCAAATAACAATTCGTGCGGGGTCATGTTACCTTCACGGCGTGATTATCACACCGTGCATCCACGAACACATCATACTCGCTTCACGAAGTGATTTTGGCATACGTACTCGAATTTATACGTATTTGTAACGTTTTTGTCATTTTATCTGATATTTAAATATTATTTTTATATGTAGTGCAATCTTTTACGATCAATATTATAATCAATCATCAATTATATATTAATCGTAAAAGATCGCACTATGTCATTATGTGTGTGTTCACTATGCCATCACGTGTGTGTAATCACTATGCCATCACGTGTGCGTAATCACTGTACCATCACACGTGTAATCACACGTGATAGCATAGTGCGACCTTCTATACGCGCACGTATGCCAAAATCACTTCGTGAAGCGAGCATGATGCGTTCGTGCATGCACGGTGTGATAATCACGCCGTAAAGGTAATGTGACCCCGCACAAATTGTTATCTGGACATCGGCACGTTGTCGCATGATGGTGCAAAGAACTCTCACCTTAGTACCGAGCGTGTCACGTTCGTGGAATTCTTTCAACGCGGTCCATGCGTCCTTAGCATATTTGCAGGTTCTAATATGCTGAATCTGATCATCGTCGATCATCAAAGATATTGTGGCCAGTGCTTTTTCATCTGCTTTCGTCCAATCGGAGGTGACTGGTGACGGTCTGTCCTCACAAATTGTATGCCAAATACCTTTTTCTTTTAACAACATCTCCGTAAGAAACCGCCAATTAAAATAGTTAGTGGCATTGAGCCGCGGGATAACGTATTTGGTTATGGCGTCCGTCGACATGGCCATCCTTTATCCGTTTTTAATGAAATCCACGAAACACGTTCTTATTCAGCAAATAACTGGGCCCATAACCTGATAGCCGTACCGTTAGCGTATACCGAATAAAGAACGAAACAGGGATAAAGTACTTGCAATACAACACTTTTATTCGGACCAGTACATAAGTAAAGAATCGCGGGAAAAAAGGAACAACTGTTACAAACGTTAATAGAAAGAAAAAGCTTAGGTCAGTGTTGCCATAACTAAAAACTCACTAGAGTGAAGCGAATGACAGCGCCACACCACGCCAATGTATGCAACCAATAGAAAAGAAAACCCTTAATTTATCTTGATTATATATGACTCTAACATCACGTGTATCGATTAGTTCAGTTGTGGCGTCGTGCGACAGCAAACGGACAGATATTTCGAAGTGATTTTGTGATTGTGGAATTTTTAAAGTGAAAATGGAAAACTGTTTTATATGCAAAAAACTCTCAGTAGTGATATTTATGTTGCGAAAGCAAGAGCAGTACAAAGTCTGTTAACTGCAAGCATAACAAGAGGGGACGTAGAAAATCAACGCTTACTGGAAACGGTTACTGAAATTCACGTGCATTCAATGTGCCGTAAGTATGCAGATGTAAGAGCGTCTTTTGCAGCTGCCAGGCAAAGTAGTTGTGCCTGAAGTGACTATTTTTGACTTTAAAAATAATTGCTTATTTTGTGCTGAAAAAATTTGTGAACAATCGAGTAAAGTACTGTTGCGCTCGCCGGGTCTCTCACTTTCTCACAAGCACTCGCGGCGCGCACTCCGTCACTCTCACAGAAATAAAGAAAGATTCGTTGTTATTACCGAAAGGAACTTCTTTAATAAATGGCTCGATAATACAGAGAGCTCGGGATAACACGTCCGAACGTGACGGTATCCCAGCTAAATCTGAACATCAGGTATAAACAACATCTGGTAGAAAATCATTATTTAATTGAACATCGGGCAATTAATATTTCTAAACAGGCGTTACTAAGGGCGACTCGCATCTTGACGGAAGTCGGCCCGTTGCACGCTTCAGCTCGGAGTCAGAGAAGTATACTAGGCGGCGCGCACGCAACACTGCCCCCCTTCTTCAGATTGTCGTCCCGACAATCAGAGAGGCAGCTTGCTAAAACTCCTTGGAGACTGCTCCTTGGACGGTTTCCTGCCCTACCCTGGGCTGCTGCCTCAGGTTACCGGGCTCCGTCTATACCTCGTCTTCGGGTTTTCTCAAGGCCTCTTCTTATAGAGCTGGCCAGGCTCCACGCGAAGATCCTGCTTAACCCCGGGTTTCGCCGCCGGTGTTCCTCTTCCCTCTTGAATCTTGCGTGCTTATGTCTTCTTTCTTCGGGATCAGAGGGGGATAGCTTCCGTGGACCCATCGCTCTAAGAGCACTCTGTCCCCTGTCTCGGCATTCGCCTTCAGTCTCACGGGAAAACCACGGTCAAAAACCGTGAGAGAGACAGTCAGAAAAATTTCTCAGGAGCAACTTCTTTAGTTCCCCTGTCGCCATGCCTTCAAATCGATGTTGGAATCTGTAACACAACATTTTTAAACGCAGAAAAATTGAACAAAGAACATACAATAAACGATTAGAGTACGGGCTCAGACTCAGACTGATTGATAAATCTGAGCGTCTTCGAACGCTCGATCACTATTCGAAGCGACGTTACTCCCTCGACTTGAAGGGTACGCTTCACGAAACCGTCGAACAACGCGGCGACGAATTGTGAGCTCGCGATTTTATCGCGAACTTCATGCGAACATTCGGGGTACGCTTTTTGCGACAATCTCTCCAAATTTGCACCCAGCGTTGCGAAATCTTCGCCCGGACGCTGTCTTCGATTGGTAAATTGGAGATAATAGTTTTGTGTAAGTTCGCTTTCCCCGAAACGCAGCTCCAATTTCGCCTTTAACTCCGCGTAAGAGAGGGATTCAATCCCGTCGGCAAAAAAATCAAGCAATGAACGCGCTTTCCCACGTAAACACGATGCCAATACGATGTCCTTTTCCGTCTCATTCCACTTATTCGCGACGGCAATGAGCGAGAATTGCGAAAGAAACTCGCGTAACGGCGCGGTCCCGTCGTAAATATCGGGCTTCAATTTAATGCCACGAAAGATTTGGTCCCCGGACGCGTCTATACTCGCGCCCGTCACTCGCGTCGCGCTACTCGCGTTTTCGCCCGAAGCAAAATTATTGGAAGGACTTAACTGTGAGATCCTCTCCTGGATTCGGCGTAGCTCGTCGTCACGCTGCTGCACCATCGCCGCGAATTCGGCTTCTCTCTGCGTGCGCTCCGCGCGCATCTCGCGGATCTCCTGCATCACCGCCTGAAGCGTGATCATCTCCGCCGTCATCTCTGGGATTAGTGGAGGAGTCGCTGCCCGGAGTCGTTTCCTTGTGGGAGCGATCGAGGTCATATTCCGTTTAGCGCGGCTCGTCTTTCCTCAATCCCGGACGAGCTCCCAAAATGTTGCGCTCGCCGGGTCTCTCACTTTCTCACAAGCACTCGCGGCGCGCACTCCGTCACTCTCACAAAAATAAAGAAAGACTCGTTGTTATTACCGAAAGGAATTTCTTTAATAAATGGCTCGATAATACAGAGAGCTCGGGATGACACGTCCGAACGTGACGGTATCCCAGCTAAATCTGAACATCAGGTATAAACAACATCTGGTAGAAAATCAATATTTAATTGAACATCGGGCAATCAATATTTCTAAACAGGCGTTACTAAGGGCGATTCGCATCTTGACGGAAGTCGGCCCGTTGCACGCTTCAGCTCGGAGTCAGAGAAGTATACCGGGCGGCGCGCACGCAACAGTACGTTTTGATCGACGAATAAATATTTGTTCAGTACTATGTCAGACGACAAAAGAGACTATTAAGAATATTCTTAGACAGCGTCAAGATGAATTTGCGCGTAAAATCCTTGAACGAATCGAGCACGTACCCTATCTCGTTGCCGCGGGAGCTCGGTATCATGCTCCATGTGCCAGTCGTGTTTACCGTGAACCAACTCCGGAGGTTGGAAAGGGACGACCTACTGGCAAAGTAGACGATTGTATGGAATACATTTATTCATTCCTATTTGAGAATTCTAACGAGTATCAGTTTAAATTGAGCGATTTGATGGCGACACTTGAAGGGAATTATAAACCAGACGTAAAAACCGTTAAGAAGAAATTGCAGCAAAAGTTTAGAGAGGATATTTTTATTATTGACCAACGTAATCGTGAGTGCATAATTTGCTTCAGAAATATTGGTTACAAATTACTTGCGGACAGGTGGTATGAAGAAAAAGAAACCAATCCGCGACAAGAAAAACAGCGAGTCCTTTAAAAAACTGCAGCAATAATCCGCGCGGACATAAGATCTACTGTTTACGAAACCGAGTGTTATCCCCCGTCGGATGATTTCATGAAAAATGCTTGCGATGATGTTCCTACATCTTTAATATGTTTGCTTTCGGAAATCATCACTAAAGATGTGACGATACGCGTATTCGTCACTAGCGCACAGCCCTGACAGCCACCTAACGCCTATTCAACGTGCACTCCTGTGCCCGAGCGGTGGGACAGCCCGAGCGGTGGGGCAAACCAAGCGGTGGGGCAGCCCCCACCGCCCTCACTCGGGGTATAAATAGGAGACTCGAGCCGACTCGAGTCACCAGTCCTGTCCGACTCCTGTTCCCGACACGACCACGCTCCGAGACCGCTTCACCATGTTGGGCGTTCCCAACGACTTCCTCCGTACAGAGAACGGGTGCTCTCGTTCTCACCTTGGCGCTCCCAGGGTACGGGCCTTCCCAGCTGGGTGCTCCCGGCTGGTATTATCTGCCCTCTCCTGCCTCTGGGTCGGGTGCTCCCGACTTTTTCCGCCGTACGGAAGACGGGCGCTCCCGTCTTCAAGCCGGGCGCTCCCGGTGTACGGGCCGCTCAGTTGGGTGCTCCCGACTGAGCTCCTGACCAACCTACCTGCCCGCGAATCCGCAAGGCAACCGTGCCTCCGCGCCGACACGCGAATCCGTAAGGCAGCCGTGCTTCCGTACTCGTCCGCCAATCCGTCTCTGTCCGACCGCGTCTCAACCCGGCACACGTACACTGCGGCTCAGCGGAGCAACAACTGTATTGTAAATAGTGGGAATAAATAGCTTTGTGTAAAACCAACCAGTGTCTCCACGTTTTCTCACCCTGGCCTGGCGAGCGAATTCCGAGCGACAAAACGCGAACGTTACATGGCGCCCGAACAGGGACCTGATCCGTGAGACACTGGTTCGTTCTCCCATCGAACTCATGAAGAGCTGGATATATCAATTATCGAAAGTCGAGTTGGCGGCCGAATTAGAAAGGCTAGAGGTCGACTCCAGAGGCACAATCGATACTCTCCGACACAGACTACGAGATTTCGTGGACGCTAACTCGGAGTACAAATACTCCGTGAAAAAGGACGAGCCGGAGGACATAATGGCCGATGACCAAACGAACAACCGGCCCGACCCGGCGAAGGTCATGGATCAAATCCGGAAGTGGAGATGCCACTTCGACGGAAAGGACCCACTCACGTTCCTAGAACGAGTAGAGAAATTGCGCCAAAGATACGGGTACTCCGGAGACCCGCTCCTACTGGGACTACCGGATCTGCTACGAGGAGATACTCTCCTCTGGTACCGCAATAATCAGGCGGCATGGGACTCCTGGGAGAATTTCCAAAGAGAATTCTGCAACCAGTTCTTACTTTGGCGATACCGCGCACAGCTGTCGCGGGAAATCCAGGAACGGTTTCAAAAACCTGACAAGCCTTTTCACAAATACGCAACGGCACTTCTTACGAGCATGCGACGAGCCGGAGGGTTTTCACCGGACGAGCAACTCGAACGGCTCTACGATAACATGAGTCCCGAGTATAAATATTACATCCGCCTGGATGACGTCACCAGCCTGGTAGACCTACACGCACGCGCCGCGGAATATGAAGCTATTGAAAAGCAAAACCGCGAGCGAAAGTCAGAGCGAGGGGCGCCGGCCACTACGCCGTCCGTTGCCAGTACAACGTATAACCGGGAGGAGTGCTGCTGGCGCTGTAAACAGCGCGGACACACCCGGTTGGACTGCAGACGGCCGGCTAAGAAGTTCTGCTCTCGATGCGGCAAGGACGGCGTCCTCACCCGCAACTGTCACCCGACGCCGGGAAACGCCGCACGGGCTGGGGGCGAAGCCGCCGCCACCCGGATCCCGCCACTGTCCGAGTAACTTACGGCCGCGGCCACACATCTCCGTCCACATACGACACCGCGCTATGCGGGCGTTGATCGACACGGGCCCGGAGGTGTTCTTTATTAATACGGACACCGCCCGCTATGCGGAGAACCTCGGCTTCCCGACCCGACAGGGGACTAGTTCCGTTCATCTGGCGGATGGAGGGTCCACCCCGATACCCGGGACCATGACGCTCCCGGTGAGGATTGGCCGGAAGATGCTCGAGCACGACTTCCTGATTATGCCAGCGTTACAAAGAGCCGTGTTAATCGGCGTCGACTTGTGGACCCGGACAGGCATCGTCCTACGGGCAACCACACCACGCAAAGAGGCACCGACCTTCGAATGCGGAGCCGTAGCTCAGGGACTGGTCTCCCGAACCCCCGACGAGGAACGTCGCCTTCAGGAGTTCCTATCCAGAGAACTCGCCCTATTCGAGGACATCCGCGGTCCAACCGACCGAATAACGCACCAGATCCGGGTGAAGACCGACCGACCTATTAAGCAGCGCTACCGACCCCGGAACCCAGCCATGCAGGCAATTATCGACCGGGAGGTAGAGAAAATGGAACAAGAAGGCATAATTGAGCCGTCCCACGGAGCGTGGAGTTCGCCCATTGTGCTGGTTCGAAAGAAAGACGGGGCGTACCGATTCTGCATTGACTTCCGGCAAGTGAACGGCGTCACCGAGAAGGACGCGTACCCTCTACCGCAGGTCATGGCCACCTTGGATAAACTCCGGGGAGCCCGGTATCTGTCAACGCTAGACCTGAAGAATGGGTACTGGCAAATACCACTAGCGCCCGATAGCCGGCCAGTCACCGCCTTTACGGTACCATGAAAAGGCCTTATGCAGTTTCGGGTGATGCCGTTTGGCCTCCACTCCGCAACGGCCACCTTCCAACGGCTACTCGACAAAGTACTGGGGCCGGACCTAGCACCACACGTCCTCGTATACTTGGACGACATCGTCGTGGTCAGTCGCACCTTTGAGGAACACCTCCGATTACTGGGCGAGGTGTTCCACCGCCTCCGAGGGGCTAGACTTCGCCTGAACCCGGAGAAGTGTCACTTCTGCCGAGACCAACTCCGGTACTTGGGCCACGTTGTGGACCGTTATGGTCTCCGGACCGACCCGGACAAGGTAAGCGCAGTGGCGCGATGGCCGGCCCCCACGACCGTACGCAAGGTACGACAATTCCTGGGCATGGCTTCATGGTACCGGCGATTCGTGGCAAACTTCTCAACGGTAGCCGCCCCGCTCACTCGCCTGACCAAGATGGGGGTAAAGTGGGTCTGGGGACCGGAGGAGGAAAGCGCTTTCAAGCGCCTGAAAGAGGCGTTGACCTCCACCCCCGTGCTGGCTTGCCCGGACTTTGACCGCCGGTTTGTACTTCAGACGGACGCTAGCGCATACGGATTGGGGGCTGTGCTGATTCAACACCAGGAAGATGGGGAACGAGTGGTGGCGTATGCCAGCCGGACGCTCAATGGCGCGGAGAAGAATTACACCGAGCTGGAGTGCCTCGCGATCGTCTGAGGCATCCGGAGAATGCGAGGATACCTCGAAGGGTATTCCTTCACCGTGGTGAAGGGACCGACCATCAGTCCCTCCGGTGGCTGTAACGCCTGGAAGAACCCACCGGTCGGTTAGGCCAGTGGCTGTTCGAACTACAACAGTACGACTTCGACGTACGATACCGGAAGGGCAGCCTCAATAAAGTCGCAGACGTGCTCTCCCGCCAGCCGGAAATATGCGAGGCGCAAGCCGCCCCAAAGTGCCAATGGTACCGGCGGGTCTTGAATGGCGTGAAGCAGCGCCCCTCCGAATTTCCCGACTACCGCATCCAGAACGAGCGACTCTATCGCCACATACTACATGACGTGGATTTCCGGGAGGTCAACCCGACGGAGAGTGTAACGTTCGCGTTTTCTTGCTTGGAATTCGCTCGCCAGGCCAGGGTGAGAAAACGTGGAGACACTGGTTGGTTTTACACAAAGCTATTTATTCTCACTATTTACAATACAGTTTGATGGAGAGCGTGAGTGTCGGTGTATGTGTGTGTGTTGCTCCGCTGAGCCGCAGTGTACGTGTGCCGGGTTGAGACGCGGTCGGACAGAGACGGATTCGCGGGCAAGTACGGAGGTACGGTTGCCTTGCGGATTCGCGTATATGCCGCCGCATAGCGTGCGGCGTTTCCCGGCGTCGGGTGACAGTTGCGGGTGAGGACGCCGTCCTTGCTGCATCGAGAGCAGAATTTCTGGGCCGGCCGTTTGCAGTCCAACCGGGTGTGTCCGCGCTGTTTACAGCGCCAGCAGCACTCCTCCCGGTTATACGTCATACTGGCAACGGACGGAGTAGTGGCCGGAGTCCTTCGCTCTGACTTTCGCTTGCGGTTTTGCTCTTCAATAGCTTCATATTCCGCGGCGCGTGCGTGTAGGTCTCCCAAGCTGGTGACGTCATCCAGGCGGATGTAATATTTATACTCGGGACTTATGTTATCGTAGAGCCGTTCGAGTTGTTCGTCCGGTGAAAACCCTCCGGCTCGTCGCATGCTCGTAAGGAGTGCCGTCGCGTATTTGTAAAAAAGCTCGTCAGGTTTTTGAAACCGTCCCTGGATTTCCCGCGACAGCTGCGCGCGGTATCGCCGGGGTAAGAACTGGTTGCGGAATTTTTTTTGAAAATACTCCCAGGAGTCCCATGCCGCCTGATTATTGCGGTACCAGAAGAGAGTATCTCCTCGTAGCAGCTCCGGTAGTCCCAGTAGGAGCTGGTCTCCGGAGTACCCGTATCCCTGGCGTAATTCCTCCACTCGTTCTAGGGACGTGAGTGGGTCCTTTCCGTCAAAGTGGCATCCCCACTTCCGGATTTGATCCATGACTTTCGCCGGGTCGGGCCGGTTGCTCGTTTGATAATTGGCCATTATGTTTTCCGGCTCGTCCTTCTTCACGGAATATCTGTACTCCGGGTTAGCGTTCACGAAATCTCGTAGCCTGTGTCGGAGAGTATCGGTCGTGCCGCTGGGATGGACCTCCAGCCTTTCTAATTCGGCCGCCAACTCGGCTTTCGATAATTGATAGATCCAGCTCTTCATGAGTTAGATGGGAGAACGAACCAGTGTCTCACGGGTCGAGTCCCTGTTCGGGCGAGCGAATTCCGAGCGAGAAAACGCGAACATTACATGGCGCCCGAACAGGGTCAAAGATAAGCGTGGTTGTGAAGAAATGTGGCAAAAAAAATGCATCCCTATTGCTCATGCAATAATAACAGCCGTGCGCCCACGCTTTTTTCTATCTCCTTTGCAAATAGAAATTGGAACTTATTTGTACAAAAAATTCGGGTCCAGAAATCTCATAAACATTTTGTCAGCTTTGGGATTTCCTGCTTCGTACTTTAAGATTCAAAATTTTGAACGTGCAAATATAAGCCGACCTCAGCAACGTGTTGGAGAATTTGTTTTCTCAATTTGTCTTCGATAATGCAGATTTTAATATCAACACAATCAACGGCCACGGAACCTTCCACGTAATGGGGGGGTACATTGCGTCACACCCAACACAGGTATCAAACCAGAAAAAGCCGTTTCGCGCACTTTTGAAGCCACATCAGCTGCAGACATTGCTCAGTTAGAAAGAATTGAAGTACTCAGCTATGTCAAACAGAAATCAGCAGGATTGCTGACAATCAACGTTGCAGACATCGATGCTCTTCGTCAACTATCATCGGATATTATACCAACTACACCTGACTTAATATGGCTTTACGGAAAATGGTCATGCCGCCCAAAAATTCCGGGCTGGAACGGGTTTATGGAGCAAGTGACAGCTGTTAGTGAATATTATTGCTCACGAATAATCTGCCTTGTGTTCATAAATGCACCTCCGTCATAGTATGACACAATTTATACATCGCTCATGGAAGCCCAAAAAAGATGAACGCAAAGCCATCAACAGACATGCATTGTAACATTCGATCAGCCGCTGTATTGGAAGGCAAAAGATATCGCTGAGGCTATGAAAGACGATTTTAAAAATGTGGTCGTAAGACTTGGAGGATTCCACTTACTGATGTCATTCTTGGGAGCAATCGGGAACTTAATGTCGCGGAGTAGCATTGAACAACTATTTAAGGATGTATGGGTGACATCTCAAAGCATTACCAAAAATCTAAAAATTTCATAGATTGTTATATTATTACGTCTATGTATCTGTGTAAAATTTCAGCACAATTCTCTTACTGGTTTAAAAGTTATTGTAATTAAAGATGTATTGGAGGTATTTCAAATATATTCAGAAAGTGCTGTAAATTGTTTTTAAATTAAATTACAAATACTCTGTAAAATTTTGAAGTTATTTAAGAGTTATTTAAGTTTAAAAATGATAAAATTAACATTATCCCTTATAGATAATCGACAGTTTCCTGTAAATATAAATAAAATATAAATAAACCATTAAGATATTTCTTAAACTTTTTTTATGTGTAAAACATACATCATTAATATTGTATTTTATTCCAGAAGGATATCAGAAAACCAGCTGGCAAATACTTTGTAGTTAGTAAACATCGAGTACCCCGTGGACATGACTTTGATTGGGGGAATCCAGAAATATTGCACAAAGAAAAACTGATTAGAAATAGGGAATTAGCCGAGATGTTCTTTATTAAAAAATCGGACAACACTATTAACATGCAAAATGACACGGAGAGTCTCTCAATGCTCTCTATGAACATATCATAAAGGAAACGTAATATCCCTTTCTCATATACTTCCCTCTTTTTACTTCAGAAAAATTCGAAGCCACTGTTTATTGTTCTGTCCTTTCTTGTCAGTCGCAATTTCACCATCGCACGACAGGGACTCGTCCCTCTGATATAATACGGACAACGGGAATGTAGTTAAACTGTCTTTTATTTCTTGTAATTAACACTTCAATAGGTAAGTTTTTTTTATATAATGTTTTTGGACTTATTCTGCTTGTTGCGTTCTACAAAATCTTATGTTTAATTTTTAGATTCGGCGTATTTTGGCAACTATGTCTAACTAAATAATATTTGTGAGTTATACACGCTTGAAAAAGACCGAATCTTGCGGTCGAAACATAGCGTTTTTTCAATAATAAAATTGCCAGTTTGGTCGAACACAACTCCTGTGCTAATTGTATTTTAAGTTTCAAAACTTTTTGCCACAAAAAATGTTTTTAATTGTTTAAACAATACTAATTATTTAAATAACAAAAAATTATACTCAAACTGTTAACGGTAATCCCTTCTAACATATAAAAAATTTTGAGTTGTTTGACATAATGCAAAGTCTTCTTTTATAGAAAGTTTAATTTTTCTCCCGACTGCTGCCAACCTTCGGTTGGCGAAGACAAGGGAGTATGCGTTTCACGGAGGCCGAATCTTTGTTACCTTAGTTCTCGATAACTACAACATACTTTGATATGTGCTTCCGTATATAAGTTTCTTATTGATCAAGCAGGGTTTATAGCGTATAATTATCATTAATCGTTGTGTTAATAAAAAAGCGAAAAAACGATATATTACATTTATATGTTCTCTTATTGGCTATCGACTGAGTTACAGAGGAAATTGATTAACCAATGACATGCATCCACATGGGGAATTTTAGTGAGATTTTAGTTGCCTCTATGGCTTCGGCAGAACGTATAGCTTTTCTATTCATCGCTGCACGCTCATTGGATATCGCGCGGCGTGCACGATGTTATCGCGCGTGCTGGTCTGCTCTATTGCTCACATGTCATATTTGGCCGGTAGTTAGAGGTTAAGTTTGTTTATACAAGTTTAATCTTTACAAAATTAAATAAAAATATAATAAATAGTGTGATAAACAGTAATACACTGCCTAATACAAGTTTGTTTATTGAATCATTTCCTCGGAAATACCATGTGGTATCAGGTATCTTATATGTGTGTATACATACAGGGTGTCAAGTAATAATTAAACGGATCACTGCTCGTGATGGGCAGCTAGAGCGGGTAAAACTGAATCGAAAAGTCTTACTGTTTTATAAGTATTTCAATAATTAATAATAAAATAATTAATAAAGATACGCGAATCAAGATGCGTTTGTGCGATTTGACGAGAAGGAGCAGTCAAATGTTTACGTTGCTATTAGGCCGCCACGAGACATTGGGAGAAACGCTAATGTTTATAACAAAAATTATTAACAATTGGATAACTTGTTAGATTAAAATTAAAAATGTATAGTTAAAAATTATTAACTATACATAAGTGACACTCATTGTCATTATTGTTTATAAAGCACTCCTCTTTCATAATATTTCGCTATGCACATAGTAACGTAAACGTTGGGCTGCTCCTTCTCGGCAAATCGTGTGGATGCACACTGATTAATTCTCTTATCTTTATATTAATTAATTTTTCATTAATTATTGAGAAACTTGCAGTACGACAAAAGACGTTTAATTTGATTCAGTTTAAATCGCTCTTCCTGTCCACGAGAAGTGGTCCGCTTATTATTACCTAATACCCTATATATACATGGTTATATAATTGTAAATTTATTATACATATATATAAATAAAAATCATTAAAAATGTTAAAAAGATATAGAAAATTACTTATCTCATAATTAATCTCATACTATTGTGTATAAGATTTAGATTTTGCTTAGTACCTATATTTTTAACTATTTATATATATATTATAAAATATGTTTCTGCATAGCATAAAAATATATGTATTGCTTTTAAAAGTATAAAATAAATAATTAAAATCTCGCAACAGCAGCAAAAAGATAAGTAAACAAAAATTATAATAATATAAAATAAATAAAAACCTAAAAATTAATTAGTAAAAAACATTTAAAAAACTAAAAATTAAAAACTTAAAAAATTTAATAAAAAGGCAGAAAACAAATTAACAAACAAATTGTTTAAAAAAAATGACTGCTGCCTAACCAGGTTAAATTAAATGCAGAAAATAAAAATTAATAAATAAAAACAAATTTATAAAAAAAATAAGTTTAATAACTAAAATTTAAAATAAAATTTAAAAACAAAATTAAAAACAAAAACTTATATAAAAATTTAAAAACAAAAAATTATACAAAAACAAATTTAACCAAAAACAAAAAAATAAAAAAAAATTTAAAAACAAAAAATTTTAAAAACAAACTTATAATAAAAATTTAAAAAAATTTATAAACAAAAATTAATAAAAAAATTTAAAAACAAAAACTTATAATAAATAAATTTAACTAAAAAAATTAAAAACAAAACAATTTAAATAAAAATTAGAAACAAAAAATTAAACAATAAAAAAATTGTTTAAAAAAAAAAACTCCCGACTACTGCCTAACTAGGTTAAATTAAATGCAGAAAATAAAAATTAAAAAAATTTAATAACTGCAATTTAAAAAAGGTAAAAACAAAATTTAAAATTGTTAAAAACAAGAACTTATATAAAAAAATTTAAAAACAATAACTTATACAAAAATTTAACCAAAAACAGGTTTAATTATTTAGTAATAAAAATGTATAATACACATATAATAATAAGTATAAAATACAAAATTAAAAACTTCTAAAAATTTAAAATAATATTAATTATAAAATATTTATATAATATATATTTATATATTATATATTTATATAATAATTACCATATTATTAATACAATTGACACACTATTAGGAAATATTATCTAATAACAAATATGATTGAAAATATATACAAATACTTGATTACTTATTACAATTTATTCTTTTTATTATTATATTAGGCATTACAGATATAATTATTAATTGCATATTTTAAAAGAGCAGTCGGGAGACGCCACGCCAAGTGTTTCTCAATCACGTTTTAGATGTCAAAGAAAATTCTGTATTTAAATTGTTTAACTGCGTACAAAAAAAGAGAAGCAAAAATATATGTTGAAATATTAAGTATAAAATTTGGCGTGGCGTCTCCCGACTGCTCTTTTAAAATGCGGGGGGGAGGGTGATCTGTGTTCCCATCATATGGTTGGTGGGGGGGAAGGCTTCGAGATAGATGAGGTCCTAGGGAGGAGGGAAGGGGGGGAGGCTTCGAGATAGAGGAGGTCCTAGGGGAGGGGGAATCAGGCGAGCGCGTCGGGACATGATCAATAAACAAATGCCGCCTCGCGTCGATGTTCGGCCGATAGTATTTATAAACAGATGTCATTTCACACTTCAAATGCGAGCGAGCGCCTATGGCAGGCGGCTATAATTTATGACCTGCGACTAGCGTGACACCGCGGTCCTTTTCACTTTTCTTCGTAGAAAGAGCCGCTTATCGGTGTTTCACGGTGCCATTCGGTTATGGCGTCGCGCGTTACAAAGGCGAGCGCCGATGACATGCAGCTAAATTTTATAAACATTAGACGGCATAAGCGCGGCAACGCGACTCAATAACGAATATCATCTCGCACTGTGGATGGCCGAGCATCGATAATCGCGCGACGTAGGTATTCGACCAAAAATTTTATGACTTAACCGTCGCGGTCTCTCCTCTTTATTTTTATGTCTTAGGAAGAGCCGCTTATTGGGGTTTCGCGGCGCCATTCAACTATGGCGTCGCGCGTTACAAAGACGAGCGCCGATGACAGGCTGCTAAATTTTATAAACACTAGACGGGATAAACGCGGCAACGCGACTTAATTTCTATGAGTATCGACGAACGTCAATGACAGAATTTATAAACAGATATCATCTCGCACTGCGGATGGCTGAGCATCAATGATCGCGCAACGTAGGTACTTGACCAAAAAATTTTACGATTTAACTGTCGCGGGTTACAAAGACGAGCGCCGATGACAGGCTGCTAGATTTTATAAACACTAGACAACAATACGACTCAATTCCTATGGGTGATATTGTTTCTGTGTAGTGTATGCACACTATGCACTAAAACAGAAGAAACGATACGCGATGCTCTAGTTGGAACAAGAGGAAAAGGCAATAAAAAAAGTATATAAGAAAAAATGAAACGAGTCAAAATCACAGAGTTTGTGATTTAAAAGCGTCGGTACATCGATTGTAAAAAAGTATAGCGAGATGACAATAATGCAGATATGGATCGCGAGTTAACGGACGACAGTGAGTTGCAACATGGAACAGATAATTGAAAAAAAAAAAACGAATTGAAAAGAAAAAGTGATCTTAACGAGTATATAACCTCTTTAGGCTATGATCACTATTTAATAAACGATATCGCCGATGCTTTGAAGAATAATGTGCGAGACGAAAGACTGAGAGAGATGACGAATATCGCCGGTACAGTTTCTTTGCGATCGCGAACTAGGTATACGCGGAACCAGTGAACGCTTCGCTAGACAAAGAATCGTTATCGAAACCGAACCTCCTTATGACTGGAACGTGAGACAAAAAGTGTATCAACGGCTGCTGGACGAGTGCGTTAGCGAGGAAGAAAGATGTGCTGTCGTGCCATATTACTTTAAACCGCGCTATTAGGACTATCACTTTTGGGCGATTGAAATTTTTTGAAAGATCGAGGATGGTGGTTGTGAAGCACTGTACATTAAGATTCATACAGGTATTGGGAAGTACGTTGAATTATTGGTGATGAACAATTTGGCACATATGTATATGTACCATGACCTCAATAATCCTAATCATCTATTGATGCTTCAAAGAACCTTCGAACGTGACCGTGATGATATTGATAATTGGGAGCTTAATCATTTTAATACCACCTACTTCTTTCCTTATCTGTTTATGTCTGCGCACTATGTCGTTTAATATTGCAAACGATATTGTTCAGCGTGCGATCGAGTCACGTGTAAGTGCTCCATCCAAGAATGTGACGTGATTTAAAAAAAGACAGTATTAAAAAACAAACCATGGAACATCTCGATAAAACGGAACGCGACCTGGTGGAAGGATCTAACCAAATCGCTACCTTGGACGAATACCTTGCATGGGAACAGCGATGCGAGAAGTTTATTGAGCAGCTCGAAGAAGACTGCTGTTCCAAACGTCCGCGGGTCTCAGACGGCTCTCAGACTGTCGGAAACAGGTCATCTTTAGTGGCAAGAATCGCGCGACTCGATGGTGCGAAGACTCTATTACAGAGACGGTTCGTACATATCGGTGGTGAGCACGCGGCGGGCAGTAGTAGCGATAACGAAAACGCGGAAAGACTCGTGTGGCGAGAGATTGATGCCGCGTTCGAATGGCGTGCAGTGATAAATATCAATTACATCGAACCGCGAAAATTTCTCGAAGATGCCGAAGTCTTCGTGCTCGATCATGTGCAAAACGTTATGCAAACACACGCAAGTGTAAAGATAAACACCGTGTTCAACGGCGAAATTGTGACGGGTGACAAACGTGACAATAAAAGTTTCAGCACGAGTAACTGTGAACTTTTTCGTTCGTCCGAACGGTCCGAACTGCGCGAGTGGTACAAGCTACACGTTATAGAGCCCACATTAGCGAACCTCGAGAAGTTTCAGCAACGCGATAGCGGATGGGCGTTGTCGCGTATACTCAATTTGACAGTGAACGTGAACAAGTACAATCCTTTGCGCGCGGAATGTTACATCAATTTACCGGAAAAAATTAAATTGAAAAAAACTGTGATCAACGTGCATTCTACGGACAATGCTTCGCGTGGTCAGTGGTTGCCGCGCTGTATCCTGTCAAGGATCATACATATCGGGAATCCTCGTACCCTGATAAAATATATTAAATTTACAAGACATTGAGTTTCCAATGACTTTGAAACAGATTAAAAATTTTGAAAATCACAACAATATATCTATCAATGTGTATACCATCGAGGGAGAGAAGACGCCAACCGTTCTCTCGATACGGCTCACCGACCGGAAGAAAGAAAAGCACGCAAATCTGCTGTACGTGCAAGACCCGCGAGACGACGTGGGACATTTTGCGTGGATAAAAAATTTATCCCGCCTCGTGAGCTCGCAATTGAGCAGGTACAATGGTCGGATACTTTTGCGATCGGTGAGTACTTATACTCTTTTTAATAAAATTATAAAATATTTTATTTTTTATTTAATAATTTACAAAATTGTGTTTTTTCTTTTTTGCAGATGTTTACATTATTTTCATTCGAGCGAGAAATTGGAAGCTTACGGTGTAGACTGCCGAGAGATAAACAACTGTGCCATCCGACTACCGAGCGAGGACAAGTGGTTGAGTTTCAAAAATCACAGCAGGAAGGAACGACTTCCATATGTCGTATACGCCGACCTGGAATGTACCCTCGAGAAGACGGATGCGGATCCGACAACGTCCACGTTCAGGTTTCAACATCATCAGGTATTTAGCATATGATACTACGTGCGGTGCTCGTACGACGACTCGTTATCCGCGTATCGATTTCGTCGCGATAAGGATTGCGTCGCGTGGTTCGCCGAGGAACTAAGACGTTTAGCACACGACGTAAAAAACATCTTGTCCGATAATATACCCATGGCGGATTTCACGCGAGACGAGTGGAAAAAGTTTAACAGCGCAACGCACTGTCACGTGTGCGAAAAACCGTTCGAGATAGACGACGTGCGAGTACGCGATCACTGTTACTTGACCGGCAATTATCGAAATCCCGCGCATTTTAATTGTAACTTAAATTATAAAAATTCTCACTTCATTCCCATAGTATTTCATAATTTATCGGGTTATGATTCTCATTTTGATATAAAAGAAATTGCCACCGCGTACGAAGGACGCGTAGAATTACTTCCAATAACGAAGGAAAAATACATTTCATTTACGAAAAACATTAAAAGCACTGAAGATAAATACAACCAAAATTGCATCAAATTAAGATTCATCGACTCGTACAAATTTCTTGGCACGAGTCTCAAAAAATTAGCATCCTTCCTCGATAAGGATAAGTTAAAAATTATATGTTCAAATTTTTCCGCGTTATCTGACCAAGATTTCGAATTATTGACGCGAAAAAGTGTTTTTCCGTACGAGTACATTGACTGCGTCGAAAAGTTGGAGGATGCGTGTTTACCCTCGCGCGACTTGTTTTACAGTTCATTGACAGGCGACACCGTATCCGAGAGCGATTACGCGCACGCCGTCAACGTCTGGCAGCGGTTCTCCATTCAAACGCTCGGTGACTACAGCGATCTGTATCTAAAGATCGATGTCTTGTTGTTGGCCGATATCTTTGAAAATTTTCGCGATAGCTGCGTCGCGAGTTATGGACTCGATCCGGCGTATTATTACACTCTACCGGAGTTTACGTGGGACGCTATGTTGAAGCATACGGCTATCAATTTTGAACTGCTCACGGACATTGACATGGTCATGTTCATCGAACGCGGTATTCGCGGCAGTTTGAGTCAATGTTCAAACAGATACGCGCTGGCCAATAACAGGTACATGCAATCTTACGATACATAAAAACCATCGTCATACCTGATGTATTTCGACGTAAACAACTTGTACGGCTGGGCAATGTGTCAACCATTGCCTTATGCAGACTTTCGATGGGTCGAAGACGTCTCGAATTTCGAGTTTAGCGAGATCGCTTTGGATTCGCCCACGGGTTACATTCTCGAAGTCGATCTAGAGTATCCGCAGAATAAACACGACGCGCACGCCGACTTACCGTTCTGTCCGACGCGCGATAAACCACCCGGCAAACGGCAGGACAAACTTCTCGCCACGCTGTACGATAAGAAGCGTTATGTCATACACTACCGCAACCTACAGCAATGCACGCGCCACGGTCTTCGCATCACAAAAATTCATCGCGTATTACAATTTGCTCAATCTCCATGGCTCCGCAATTACATCGAACTTAATACAAAATTTAGAACACTGGCCAGAAACTATTTCGAGAAAAATCTGTATAAATTGATGAACAACGCGGTTTTGGGGAAAACGATGGAGAACGTTCGAAATCACGTTGATGTAAAATTATTAACAAAGTGGAACGGTAGACACGGCGCGGAGGCACTGATCTCGAAACCAAATGTTCACAGCAGGAACGTTTTTTCGGAAAATCAGATAGCCGTTGAACTGCGAAAACTCGAGGTTAAATTTGACAAACCTATTAACGTCGGCATGTGCATTCTCGACATATCGAAAGTCTGTTTGTACAAATTTCATCACGAGTAAATGTCTCCCCTGTATCGCGACAAGTGTAGAATTATGTACACCGATACGAATAGTCTGATATATCACGTAGAGTGCGAGGATGTGTACAAGAACATGAAACGCGATATCGCTAAATTCGACACGAGCGATTACGCGATCAACAACGAGTACGGTATCCCACTCGCCAAAAAAAATTCCGGGTTTGATGAAGTTGAAAACAACGGTGCGATCATGACCGAATTCGTCGGACTCAGGGCGAAGATGTATTCTTTGCGAGTGGACGGTAAGAAAGATTGTAAAAAAGCGAAAGGTGTTAAGATCAACGTCGTAGCCAGGTCGATAACGTTCGACGATTACACGAGGTGTCTGCGAGACGAAATTGAAATGAAGCGACAGCAGGCTTGCATAAGGTCCGAAAAAAACGAGGTGTACACCGTATCCAAAACAAAAATCGCTCTGAGTCCGTACGACGACAAGCGATATATTATACCTAATTCGACCGATACGTTACCGTGGGGACATTATCAAATACCTTTGTAACGTGTGTATAAAAATGTATAACGTATGTATTGTATAACATATGTACAGTATAACGTATGTATAGTATAACGTATGTATGTACAGCATAACGTATGTATAGTATAATGTATGTACAGTATAACGTATGTATAGTATAATGTACGTACAGTGTAACGTATGTATAGTATAGTATAACGTATGAATGTATGTAGTAACGTATTGTGAGTGTTATATTACACAGTATTGGAAAGAATATTAATAAATATTAATAAAAAAAAAAAACATTTTCCACATGTCGTTCTTGAGCGTGCGATTGAATCGCTCGACGACCGATGCCTTCAATACCGAATATGTGGAATAATGATTGATGCCGTGTTTCCTCACGAGACGTTGCACGTCGGTGTTGTAAAATTCCTTCCCCATATCGGTTTGTAGGTTACTAGGGCACCCCCCGCGTGTCGAATGATCTCTGCGACAGCGTTAGCTGTTTCGCTTCCGCCTTTACCCTTGAGTGGCACGGCCCACGCGTGCTTGCTCAACACATCGATGACGGTAAGTATGTAGTGGTAGCCTCCGTTGAAACGTGAGTACGGACGCATCTCGACGATGTCAGCCTGCCACTGGTCATCGTACCCTCGCACTATAACGTGTCTTCGGGGAAAATTTCTTCTCGCCGGAGCGTGCAGTTCCTCGACGAGTAGTTGCTTCTCGATATTTTTACGTCCGTCGGATTTTAGCGATGTCATGTTTTTGTTGTCTTTTATAACTGTTCGTTAGCCGTTTGTTAGCCGTTTATTTCCATTCGTCGTTGTCGTCGTCGACGTTATCTAGCCGTTTGTAGCCTTTCCTGTCTCCGCGTAGTTCGCAGTTGTTTCTAAATCGTTCATAATTGTTTTTAAGCTGTTTTTGAACCGTTCGACAACCGTCCGACAACCGTTCTCGAACCGCTAGACAGCCGTCCGACAACCGTTCTCGAGTCGTTCGTTGCTGTTCCTCGCCGTCGTTAATAAACTGTTGCTTCTCTTCACTCGACGCTTTTCGATAGTCGTTTCTGCTGAACCGTTTGTCCATTGTTGTTGTTGATGTTCGTTGTCGCGTCCGATTCAACGGTAGTCGAATGGCGAAGCTTGGTTATCGCAGTCCGTAACGCTTGCAGATCCTTCTCAAACGCAGTCAGCTTCTCGTCTGATTCTTTTCGTTGATTGTTCAACATTTTAAAGAATTGATCAACGTACAGTTGGTTAACCGCGTCACCGTCAGTCTCAGGTTGTGCCACACGACAAATCTTGCGCGACTTTGGGTCAAAGTCCGTGGCGGCGCGGCACAAAGCGTTATTGCGCACAAAATTTCTCATTAATCCACTCCACCGATGGTACGAAATGGCATTCGTCGCGTCTCCGCTGTGCTCGAACAATCCAAATTTGTCGATTGGCATTTCGACGCTGATTGAACGGATCGCCATCGCATGGTTTAATTTATAATAAACCCCGCTTCGCGAAGTTCCTCGATGATCGACATGATCTCGTTGTCGTGGGCATTGCTGCCAGCTTGACGCGAAGCGTCGAGCAATCGCAGACGATCCACCAGCTCGTTGGGGTCGTCCCAGTGCACGTAGTCGATCTTATTGTCGGTTAGCGTCATCGCGCGAGGCATGGATAATCCCTTTTCAGATTTTTTTTCTTGGATTCGGTAGACATCAACGGTAAGATTACAAATCGATACTTGAATCCCACGTTGCCCTTTAGTCGCCCGAGAGGATCATGCTTGTATTTATGAGCACTCGTTGCCAACAGTATGCTCCTGTACTTGATCTTATCATCCTCCGTGTAGATCGTGTCATCGAGTATTTTTTTAAAGATTAACTCATAAATACTAGGTGTGCCGGCGTATCGTACGCCGTCGATATAAATGTTATCCGCTTTGTCCACGTCAAAACTTTTATTACCGAGCATCAATTTATTATTACCGAGATAAACGCCGTACGCTATGTCCATCGTTGGACAGGCGCCCAAAACATCTGCGATGTAAATTCGACTCAGTGGACCCAAGTGATCTTCCAACGATTCTATAAACCATTTTTGACCCTCCGACGTTTGCAACCGATTATGAACGGTCGTCCTGATCGAGTCGTCCGTGGTTTCAAAAACATTCGCGGTTTCAAGAAATTCGGGACTTGTACGTTGCACGGTTCGCGTCGGTGTAGAGGTTATCGGTCGTTTTGATTGATCAGATTTACACGGTGTCGATGACAGATCCGGCCAGGAGTCTGATCGTTTCTTTTTTCTCTTCGGTGTAGCATCCTCCTCCTCCTCCTCCTCCTCCCCGCGCTGTTGAACGGATAGCGGTTCGATTTTCGCGTCAGCGTCGCTCTCCGTCGGCTCCTCTTTCTTCACCGCGATCAAGCTCGAGTTGTCAATAATCTTTTTCAAAGGCCGATGAGAGGTTTAATGTGCGTGTCCAACTCAATGTCTTTCTCGATCTTACCGGTCTTCAAAACGCGAAGTTTCTTGCGAATCGAATTACTCGTCTTTGCAATCTCTTTCACGACCTTCTCGCGTTCGCGAATATTCTCGCTGTCGTCGATCGCAGCCATCGCGGAAAAAAAAGCAGAGTGTCGATCTCTCTCTGTAATAACGCTAATGTTTCACCTCCAACGAGGTATCGGCAACGACTGATCGCTTTTACGGTATCGCGAACACGTTAAATCCTTTTCTGTTATTGGACGTCACTGTTATTGGAGAACGTAAAATAGCCGATTTCGTCGATCGATGTCAACAATTTCTCCAAATATCGATATTTCGGCTGTTGCAACGATTTCGAGTATACGTACACGTTTTCGAAACGTACACCGTGTGGACTTTCCAGCAAGCTTATCAAGACGTTGGTTTTACCGCAATTCGAGGGGCCGCAAATGATCGCGCGTATAGTAGCCGGTAACATCGTACCGTGCTTGCGTTTCTCCACGTTGCCCCCCATCGACCGAGATCTGTCGTCGCAATTGGTCACGCGAATCGCCAACGGTTGTCGCACGAATCTCATTTCTTTCCACACTGCCGACTCTCTGGCTGACACGAACGCCTATTTATAGGCGAGCGGAACCGCGAATCGCTCAGTAGCAAAGATGTTCGTCTTACTGTCGAGAACTTCCGATATTCGCGGTTTGAGCGCCGACCAGTTGCAATTTGTGCCAAAAGCCGTTCTGTTTCAAACGTGCGGCGATCACGTCCACTACGGGTGGGACAAGCTTCCGGAACATATAAAGGCGGATTTGGAGGTTCAAGCATATCGTCGCTGTTACGAACATTACAATCAACCGTGGCAGCGAACGCATATCGACGGTCCCGCGCCAATGATAAAGGATTGCGGCAAATGTCAACGAAAAAAAATGGTGGAGGCCTGTTAAATCGCGCGATAAACGCATTTCCGTTCGAATTACACATTCCCATCTATCAATTTTGCGGTCCTTGAACTCGTTTACAAGAACGATTGGCGAGAGGCGATCAAGGTATTTATCCATTGGACGCGGCGTGTCGCGAGCACGACATAGCCTATTCGCGTAACCGCGATCTCACCGAGAGACACGCGGCAGACGAGATACTCGCTGCGGAAGCGCGAAAACGCATTACCGCGAGAGATTCAATTCTCGGAGAGAGAGCCGCCGCTACAGCCGTCTGGGCGACCATGAAAGTTAAGACGAAGCTCGGAATGGGCTTGAAAACAAAATAATCGAAAACGGTAAAGAAAAAAAAGCTAATGAAAAAACGGATACTTCCGACAGCGAAACAAGGTGGTGTATTGCCGATTCTTCCGTTGTTGGGAGTTCTCGGTTCTCTGGCCGGCGGAGCGGCGGGAATCGTAAAGGCCGTGAACGATAACAAAGCCGCGCGGTGTCAAAAACAAAGAAAAAACATCCTTAGTCTCCTCTCCTAAAAATCAGAGCGCTAATTGGGCGTTCCAGAAACATTATTTTCCCCCTCCTTCATCATAGTTTTTTGGAACGGTTATAGTGGGTGCTGTCGCGTATACTCGATTAATTTTATACGACTAGTCTCGTATCGACTGCTTGTGCAAACGGTCCGTTTCTCATAACCGAGAGAAAGAATGTATTGCGTTGGAGGAAGCAACGGCGGTAACAGCAGTGGCAGTAGACGTATGAATTATTACGTGCCGATTTCCGATGTTGAAACTCCAACGTGTGAAAACAAGTAAGTTTTATATAATTTATATAGCTTTATATTTTTTTATACTTTTTTTGCGAATTGTATTATTTTGAAAGTAATCTCTTTTTTTTTCTATAGCATTTCGTTGGAGCGTCGCGCGGTTCGTATACTAGGCAGACGATACGCATTGACAGCAACAGCTTATAAATATTTGGATATTGGTATCAACGTGGGACCTATGTCCTCTGTGGATATACATATTGGCGATAACCGAGGCAATCGGATAATTCTGCTTCATGCAACGTGGGTGACGTTCATCGAAAGACGTGCGGATATTTAGCAACTCGTGCAGTCACCATCGCATGCAGGGCCATCGTTGCTAGCGTTTCGATATCTGGAACTCGTTAAAATACGTGACGCAAATATTGTAAAATTGGCCTCGTGCGACACCAGCTTGTACATGAAACCGTCAACCGTACTCTTCTTGTTCGAATAGAACATGTGTATTTTCAACTATGCCAAAATGTTCATGGCGTAAGTGAAAAATTTAAACAATTTGTAATCATTTTAAGTCAAAATTGTATCACCGATAAATGTAATGCAGTTAGAATCTTGCGTAAATTTTATGATAAGAATTCAATTATTGATTGTGAACTGTTGGCGTATTTTGCAGATAATATTGTACATGATGCATTACATGAGAAATAAATGTATATATATTAAAATGCTTATCACTGTATCTAAAATTATCTTTCCTTCTCCCAATTATTTATTATAATGAAAAGAGACGCGAAGGGGCGCGAGCGAGAGAGGACGCGAACGAAGAGACGCGAGCGACAGAAAACGCGAGCGAGAGACGAAATCTATATACATTATTATACTGTATATCTATATACGATATTTCGCCTTTGAAACGCGCGACGCCATAACCGAATGGCGCCGCGAAACACCGATAAGCGGCTCTTCCTAAGACAAAAAAATAAACAGGAGAGACCGCAACGGTTGAGTCATAAAATTTTTGATCGAATACCTACGTCGCGCGACCATCGATGCTCGGCCATCCACAGTGCAAGATGATATTCGTTATTGAGTCGCGTTGCCGCGCTTATGCCGTCTAGTGTTTATAAAATCTAGCAGCCTGTCATCGGCGCTCGCCTTTGTAACGCGCGACGCCATAACCGAATGGCACCGTAAAACACCGATAAGCGGCTCTTTCTACGAAGAAAAGTGAAAAAGTCCGCGGTGTCACGTTAGTCGCAAGTTATAAATTATAGCCGCCTGCCATAGGCGCTCGCTCGCATAAAGTGTGAAATGACATCTGTTTATAAATACTATCGACCGAACATCGCGCGAGGCGGCATTTGTTTATCGAACATGTCCCGACGCGCTCGCCTGATTCCCTCCCCTCCCCCCTAGGACCTCCTCTATCTCGAAGCCTTCCCTCCCCTCCCCCCTAGGACCTCCTCTATCTCGAAGCATTCCCCCCCCCAATAACCATATGATGGGAACACAGATCACCCCCCCCGCCTCCCTCTCGGATGACGGCGGCGCTAGAGTCCTCCCCCCCCCGGCAGACCCCTCGGCCGCGAGTTTTTCCCCCCGCCCCTCACCCCACCCCTGAGATCCCCGGCTTAGAACTCTTATATATATCCTACTGATCACCTATTTATTTTCGTCGTTTTCGTCTCATATATCGGCAAATATCCATTGTAGGAAAAAAGTCATATAACATAAATTGTAGAACGCAAAAAACGCTATAAATTGGTCACCTTATTTTCTTTGTAGCTTTTCAGGGAGCCTAGTTATTGCAAAAAAACCGGTTTTTTTCCAAGATGGCAAAAAAGCCTCCGCATATTTTGTCCCACCAACTTAGCATTAAGCTTTGCTACATCCCCCAACACCCTCCAAAAGGAATTTTGAATGTTTGATTTTTTTCCTGGTAAAATGACAATTTGACTGCACTAGTAGTATGAAAAAAATAGTTGAACACAGTAGAAATGAACGCAAATTATACCGTACAGTGCCACGCTTGGCGCGCAAGAACGCAATTGTCACAATCGCAAAAGGATTCTGTTGCCAATGGATCCTAAACCTAACGCCATTTATTTTACGGCCGGTACGGCCCTCACTACGGGGTATAAGGCTGAGAATCTCACAACGACGCAAAATCTAACGGCAAAAAAATATCGCACGCGATTACACGGAATAGACGAGAACACGAAACTCTAAATCTAACGCAGACGGAAAGGACAACATTCAAACGCAAATGATAATTCCGCAGATAATATTATGACGCCATTAGGCATCCCCACGCGAGTAACGTCCTAACACCACTAATAACGCGAATAATATCGTAACGCAAGAAACCACCTAACGCGAGCAATGTTCCAACGCAAGCAATTCAACGCGAGTAATTTCTGACCGCGATTACTCTATCGCAAGAAATGGCCGAACGCGAATAATATTCTAACGCAATTAATATCCTAACGCAATTACTATATCACGCGAGTCACAATCTCACGCCATTAATAAGCCACGCGAATAACATTTTAACACAATTGAAAATCTAAGCCCCGACTGTAAAAATTACGACGCACAACAAAGTACGCTGTCGCGAACGCAAAGCTGTCGCGAGCCATGGCGGACTCGCGATATCAAAATCCGTTTCGGACGCGCCTACCGCGATCTCCAAGGGCGTGCGATTTTTGGTCGCGATCCCATGGCCACGAGACCATTCTGGTGCTCTTCGCTCTCGCTAATACCGTGACTCTAACAGTGGTTCCCGAGCGAAAGCGCGACTCCGAGGGCGGTGTCGTGGCTTTAAAACATTACATACTACGCGAGGCGACCTCACCAAAAGTTCGAGTTCCCTGGAAACCTCTAGCAGGGAGATAGGGTTTGGAACGCGAAGAGCACCGCAGTTGCGGCGGTGTCCGGATCTTCCCCTCGGATCTTGAAAATCCAGGAGAGGGCCATGTGGAGGTGTCGCGCCGGTTCGTACCCATATCCGCAGCAGGTCTCCAAGGTAAAGAGCCTCTAGTCGATAGACTAATGTAGGTAAGGGAAGTCTGCAAATTGGATCCGTAACTTCGGAATAAGGATTGGCTCTGAGGAGTGGGGCGTGTCGGGCTTGGTCGGGAAGCGGGTTTGGCTGACGTGCCGGGCCTGGGCGAGGTGAACCGATCGGCGTTCTCGCGCCGGTCCCGGGGATCCGAGCTCGGTCCCGTGCCTTGGCCTCCCGCGGATTTTCCTTGCTGCGAGGCTTCCGTGGCGGCGCGAGCCGTCGTGGTCGTCTTCTTCGGCCGCCATTCAACGCTCAGCTCAGAATTGGCACGGACTAGGGGAATCCGACTGTCTAATTAAAACAAAGCAAACGTCGGCACGATTGCCGGTCGGACTCGATTCCGCTTCAAGGTATTGCGAGAGGCGCTAACAATTATCGCGCGACTTCGCCGGAGGACGACCAGAGAGTGTCGCCGAAATTTCGTTCGATGGCGGAATCGATAGCGCGCCCCACTCCGGGCGCAGCGCGACTACGCGGGCCAATTAGGGGGTGAGCTCGAGGGCTCGCGATGTATCTTTGCGCAGGGCTGTCAATCATGACTCCCGCGGGGCGTTTAATGGGCCCCTCGCTCGCGCGGCGATTTCCCGGGATCCTTCCCGGCAGCGGACGGGACGTTATTGCCTCCGCGTTCCTCCTCCTCGGTCCGGGAATGGTGGCCATCCATCCCGGAGTCCGGTCAGCAGAGTGAGGAGGGCAGGTGAGATTCAATCTGCCCGGGCGTCCCGGGGCCCTGATCCTACGGGTCCGCCCGCCGCTGTGCCACGCGCCGCGCGCATGTCCTCCCGCGCTTCCTTGTGCTTGACGGCCCGCGATGAGCCTCGCCGCGGTCCGTTTTCGTCGATCGCCTCCTCGCCTCGATTCGCCCGATTTGTCCCAATTCTCGTTGTCCATCGTAGAAAAGCCGGGTCTCGTCTCGGTGAGACGCCACGCATTATACAAAATAATAAACAGAAGGATCAGAACATGCAAACGCGCTTAATTATGCCCCTGGAAATCTCGCATCGACTTTCTGGACCGTCATCGGGCGCGAAAATAATCTAATGCAATCCGCTTTGTGACGGCAGAACTCTTTGTAAAGCCACAAACGGGGCTTTGTAAAGCCTCAGGGTCACGTTCCCGCTCTGGTACCGACACGCGGTTTATTAGTGAATATCGCCAAAAGGGCATAATTTTTGGTGTTAGCGTTGACGGCCGGCATTAGGCGAGGGGCCCCGGGATAGTTTCGTTGGCTAAAGGGGTTATCGATTACCGCAGGCTCCTGGAGATCGCGACCGTGAGTGGACACAGGCGAGCCTTCGGCAACGGCCGAAGTACGGGAATTGTATATCCGCCATTAGAGTCGTGCGGTGTACTCGTGTTTGCTTTTCACGTTCGCGTTCCCGAGTTTGCGTTGTATTATTTTGCGTTCTATTTTGCGTTGTACTTGATGTAATTGCGTGCGGTATCCCGCGTGATATTGAGTGTCCTCGCGTACTATATTTTGCTTTGTCCTAAGTGTTATCGCGCGTATCATACCTTCGGGTTAATAGTCGTACTATATTTTGCGTTGTGTTTAGAGTCCCGCGTTTTCCGCGAGCGTATTATATCTTGGTGATAGAACTCTGCGCGCTGAGCGTGGCGCAGTACTGATTTCCTATTCCGATTGTTATTTAATATTTCCGCTATTTAATCATTCTACTCCGATTCATGTCTGATTTCCGCTATTCTGTCATTCGATTCAGTTTTCGTTGACCTGCAATTTCACAATTGCCAAGTTATAATAAACATTATTACTGATTACTATTAAATATCTGAGTGTTGCTTAACCGTCACCCCGACGAAATTTTGCGCTGCCCATTATCAACCCCGCCCATCGCCGTTAGGTCGAGCTGGCCGATCTCTCGCACGTCTGAATAATTACGCTATCGTGTTTATTTTCGGGTTTTCGCGATTTTCGTATAAATTCGTGGATGCCAGCTTACACGTCTGGCGCCTAACTTTGATTTTGAGTAGGGAAGACCGGGGCGAAATCGGCCCCAGGGCGGAGTCGTTTTTGCAATTATTTTGAAATTTGTATATTGTGTGACTCGCCATTAATACTGTAAGCGCGGCTTTACAAAAACAAAGCTTTCTCTATGAGGAAACAAAATCCAAAGAATTTAAATCAGGAAACTGTGCAGACTATGTAATTAGTTCTCATTTGCCAATTCATCGATCGGTATAATTATTATTAAGAAATTTTGCCGGAAACGAAAAATCTTTGTGGTTTGGAAAAAAAAGTGTTTCTGAACCCATGTTCGTATGACTTTTTTATCTACATGATGAGTAGAATATGTATCTAATATTTAACTATCTATTTTTGAAACATCTTATATGTGCGAACTACTTCATTAGTCATTAAAAGAGAATATTAATACATTAATACTGTTATAATAAAATTAGTCCGAAAATTTTCTTATCAAAGACATTGTGTAATTCATCATATCTTATAGATATGCATAAAATAAGTCAGTTGCTTTTTTTGAAATGTGTCAACAAAATTTTATTAGACATTATTGGGATCTGACATATGTCGCCATGACATCTGTTGGTCGAAAATGAAAGTATTAAATGTAACAGATTTCAGTTATACGTGTAATCATATATAGAGTATTGTTGCGTCTACCGCCGCACCGGATCCTATCTGATCACTCACACACTCTGGCATTATACTGACTTGACGTTGTATTTTTATTAACATGGATGTTGAATTTTTTCCTCCGCGTTGTAAATCTACGAACAGAATTAATCGTTCAGTTCGCGGTTGTGTAAGTAAGACTAAACAAACTTTAAATATTCGATTTCATTGCTTTCCCAACTCTAATGAGTGTTTCATACATGTCAAACATTTATTTGGCAATTTAGAGAAAATTGATCGTTTCAAAGCTGGAAAAGTGCATTAAAAATAAAGAAAATGATCCTTTATAGGAGAAAGTGTTACCTATTCTGCGCCATATTTGGTTAAGCTCTGCCTACATCAGATTCCAATTATGAGTGTTTTAATTTTATACTAAATTTTATAACATTTTAAATAAACATTTCGAAATATATTGGTAAAATAAAACTTAAAATTAAATAAAGATCTTTGTTATTCGTTTTTATCTATGAAGTGTGAAAAAGCTCAATTTTCTGTAATAACTTATTTTCAATAATTAATAATTAAAAAATAATTGACATTTTTAATTATAATTATAAAAAAATTACAAAAACAATATTTTGTGATGTTCTTTACTTTTAGGAAGCAATCGAATTGGGAATATTTCTACGGGCGCATCCGCTATGCATCAAAGTTTATGGCCTGTTTAATTTGGATAGCCAATTTACATTCTCGGTAATTAATATCCTCATTTGCTTTTATCATATTTTTCAGATTGTTTTTTCAAACTTAGTATCAATATTAAGACTACTATAAATACTGATATTTAATGTTAATTTTTGCAAACAATTAAAAATTATATTTTGGCTATTTGATTGTGCACAATTTGATTAATCTAACGGAAAAATCAATGTTTAATTACCTGAATATTTCAAATTTTATAATTAAAAAACATTTTTTTATGAAAAATTGTGAAATTAAAATCAAAGCTTTTAGATGTAAGAAACTTACAAGAAAAGGTTAACAAATCCCTAATTATTATAAACTTTGGATATACCGTAGATTAAAATAATTATTTTATAAATGTTTTTACAATCAGTAGTACTTGACTGATTGTATTGATTTTATATCCATTTTTGTACATTTACATCTATATTTATAAGGTTTACACTTCGAACTTTAAACCTTAATATTGTCTAAATGGTTATATTTATAAAAAAAAATATTAGAGACCTTTTTTGTAAATCGTTAAATTTTCTACAAAAATATGGATTGATTATTTCATAATTTTTGATAGTCAATATGATACAAAATTTATAAGAAGCAAAAACAAGTTTTATAAAATTTATCAAACTTTAACTTTGAATATCTTTGAATATCTTTTGAACGGTTGAATTTATGAAAAAATGATAAGAGATTTTTTTTGTAGAGCGGTAAATTTACTAAAAAAACTATATGTGGAGCAATGCTGTGTTACTGTTTGTTAGATAGTTATAAAATTTTTTCTATCTTACTCAATAAAAAATAAAAATTGCGATGAGCGACCTGTTAATGTTAATATTAAGGGCTAAAACTTTAACAGGTGTCTCATTTTACCTTCCTGCAAGTATATATGGTATTCTTCGTAAAATGAAAAAAAAAGTTCCAAAATGACACACCCTAATAATATACTTTTTTATACCAATTATTCTCTGCTTTAATAAAAAAAACTGTTTAATATAACTATTCACTGCTTTAAATGACTTTTCGGTAAAACTTTATTGTATTGTATTGTATGTGTTTATTGTCTTTCCCCTCAGGGTTTACAAGGCGTTTTTAAACGAGGAACGTACCCAAACCTCTTACAAACGTTCCCTTTTATTCAATTCCTGGCCTTTTGCGACCTCACAATAAGTCTTTTTCCCTTCCCTTATTCCTCTCCTCTTCCTTCCCGACTTAGTTCGCCTTTCTCCACCTCTTTCTGTCTCATCTCTTCCTTCCTGTCTATCTCCTGCCCTGGGTCTGTTGGCCCTCTTCCCCGCTCCTGTGGAGTTTCTCCTTCGTCTCTCTCGTGCTCTCCTCCACCTCCTACCTCCACCCACTCCTGCTCTCCTCCTCTCCTCCACTCTCTCTCCTATTCTAATTTCCCTTCTTTCTCTCTCTCTCTTATCCTCGCTTTCACCCATCTGTCCTCCGCTATCTTTACCCTTGGCCTCTTTCTTGCTTTTCTTCTATTCTAGTACCCTCCCCTTCTCCTCCTTCTCCCGTTCCTAGCCATCAACGTTATCCCCTCCCCTTTATACCTCCTCCCATTTTCCCTCCTCCTCCTTCCATTCTATCTCCCTTCCATCCACCCACAGTCTCCTGTTTTCCACCCTCGCTCTTCTTCCCTTGTCCCTTTCTTCCTTCGCCTTCTCCAACATCCTCCACCTTGTCCTCCTCTCCTCCATCGACAGGTCCTCGTCCACCCCAATCCCCCACCTCTGCCTAACCTCTCCAAATCTTCCCAGCAACTCTGCCCTCTCCCTCTCATTTTCCATCTCCACTATCAAAACTTCTCTCCCTCCTTCCCCTTTCCTTTCCCAGACCCTTCTAATCTTTGGCTCTTTCCCCAGTACCTTCTCTGCTACCCGTACCATCATGCCCCTCCTTTCTTCCGCGTCCCTTCCATCCAACCCTCTCCATACTACATTCTTCTTTCTTCTCTCCTTTTGCTCTCTCTCTTCCTCCAGCCTCTTTACTCTCTCCTTTAGTCTCCTCGCCTTCTCTTCCTCTTCTTTCCTCCTTCTCTCCATCTCCTCCCTCAGCACTTCTCCTTTCTCCCTACCTTTCCTCTTCTCCAAATCCTCACTTCTCCGCTTCTCCAGTCTCCAGCCTTCCCCCTGACCAAGCATCCTCTCCCTCTCCTTCCTTTCCTCTTTTTCCTTTTCCTCTCTTTCTTTCCTTTCCTTTTTTCTCCTCACTTCCTCCTCCCTGTCTTCTACCGCCCTCCGCGCTCTATTCCTCTCTTCTGTTCCCTCCTCCTCCCTACTCTTCTCCTCCGGTCCTCCCTTGCCCTCCTTGGCCGTCCTTTTTTTTCTGTAGCCTCTGTCTTCCTTCTCCCTGCTCGCTCTCCCTTTTGTTTCCTTTTTATTCTCATCCTTCCTTCTCCCCCCTTTTTCCTCCCCCGGTAAAACTTTATATTAAGAACAATTTCAATGACCTTGATATATGTTGTCAAGGACATTGTTAGCGCAGAACGGAGTAATTATCTTTGTTGGAAAAGGAAAGGATAATTTCTGGAGAAGAATAAATGTTTGAACACGTGTATTTGATGCTAACACTGTATATTCTTTATTCAACGTAAGTAGTGATGTAAATAAGAGTTCTAGGCCGGGGATCTCAGAGGGGGGTGAGAGGCGAGGGGGGAAGGACTCGTGGCCAAGGGGTCTGCCGGGGAGAGGGACACTCTAGCGCCGCCGTCATCCGAGAGGGGCGGAAGGGGAAGGGCTTCGAGATAGAGAAGGTCCTAGGAGGGAGAGGGGGGATCAGGCAAGCGCGTCGGGACATGTTCGATAAACAAATGCCGCCTCGCGTCGATGTTTGGCCGATAGTATTTATAAACAAATGTCATTTCACACTTCAAATGCGAGCGAGCGCCTATGGCAGGCGGCTATAATTTATGACCTGCGACTAACGTAACACCGCGGTCCTTTTCACTTTTTTTCGTAGGAAGAGCCGCTTATCGGTGTTTCGCGGCGCCATTCGGTTATGGCGTCGCGCGTTACAAAGGCGAGCGCCGATGACATGCAGCTAAATTTTATAAACACTAGACGGCATAAGCGCGGCAACGCGACTCAATAACGAATATCATCTCGCACTGTGGATGGCCGAGCATCGATGGTCGCGCGACGTAGGTACTCGACCAAAAATTTTATGACTTAACCGTCGCGGTCTCTCCTCTTTATTTTTTCTGTCTAGGAGAACTATCTAAGGAAGGGAATAGATAATTATTTATAATTATTTAATTTTTTTTTTATATATATATATTTTAAGAAGCATTTCTAAAAAAACTCCGAGATATACAGAGTAAAAAAAAAAGAAACAATGAAACGCCGGAAAAAAAGTTGGCCTGGGAGTCTTTCGGAGACCTCCGCTGTGCATGTCTACCGCCGCAATGTCCTCTTCAGACATGTCTTTTAGGGCAATTTATTGAGGTTTTTTTATTTTTTGGTGAACATGTGGGTCACAGGTTCACTGGGTCACGTTTTTTCGGCGCCATTCGATTATGACGTTGCGCGTTATTTCTTTCTTTCCTTCTTTTCTTTGTCTTCCTCTCGAAAAGGACCGTCTTCTCGTTCGCCTTCTCTCTCGCGCGCGTTCTTTCTCGCGCGCAGTCTCTCTCGCGCGCAGTCTCTCTCGAAAAGGACCGTCTTCTCGTTCGCGTTCTCTCGCGCGCGTTATCTCTCTCGCTTCCGTCCCCCGTTTGCGTTCTCTCTCGCGCGCGCAGTCTTTCTCTCGCCCCCGTCCCCCGTTCGCGTTCTCTCTCTTGCGCGCTCCCGTCCCCCGTTTGCGTTCTCTCTCGCGCGCAGTCTTTCTCTCGCTCCCGTCCCCCGTTCGCGTTCTATATTATTATTATGACCATTTTAAGGATGTTCAATCCGTGTAACGTTTTTTTTTATGAATATTGTTAATATTTACATAATAATAAAAAATTATACATTTTGCACTGACGACGTGCATTTTGTTAATTCCTCCCAAACTGTACGTAGTAACACAAATTATTATATCTTTTATTAATTATACATTTTGCGACCAGGCAAATTACAACTATCTAAGGAAAGGAGAAGGAAGGGAAATAAATAAATATTATAATTGTCGCTTATTCTTTAATTTTTGTTTATTTCAAGCAAATTTATAACAAAAATTAAAAAATTAATAAGTGTAATATATCTGGAGGATCTTTACCTGAAACACACAAATGCAATATGATTAATATAATTAATAAAAAATTCAAAATTTTTTTATTAAAAAGCGATTATTTTACCAGATTTCATTCTCCTCCTCCTCGGAGGTATCTTCTCCGAAAAGTCTGAGCAACGAGTACCGAAATGTTTGGCAATCATACATATCTCTCTCAGCACGTCTCTCCTCTTGCATCCAACGCCGGTGAGCTATATTGATAAATCCCGGTATTACATAACTCATCCACAGCTGTAAAATCAATATATATAAAATATTATTGTACTTTTTCTCAAAACACGCGCGCACGTACAAAAAATAAGACTCACGTGTTCCCGCGAGATGCGAATCCGCACCCACCGCTCGTCCACCAGCACCTCTATATTTAGCCGCATCCGCTAAACAGAAAAAACATTTTAAAAAACTATATTATGTCACTATACTCTTCTGTCATTCGCAAATCACCATACTTACCCCATCGGCGGGATATGTAATTTCGATTATGCGATCTTGCGCGCGAACCATTTTAACACAAACTTCTTTCGGTCAGCTGTCCGAACGCGTTTGCTTTCGCAGATTCAACAAGACTGAATTCTACGACGGTTGCAGAACGAAGCGAGGTAAAATGTCACCAGAGAAAGAAATGGTAACAGTTTAAAAACGGACATTCCTTCCAACGAAAATAAATTAAAATGAAATATGTCTCGCACTACAATGGCAGGCAAAAGTTTGACAAAGAATCGACACATGTGAACGCGTTCTCTGTCGCTCGCGTCTCTTCGTTCGCGTCCTCTCTCGCTCGCGCCCCTTCGCTCGCGTTTCTTTTTATTATAATAAATAATTGGGAGAAGGAAAGATTTTAGATACAGTGATATGCATTTTAATATATATACATTTATTTCTCAAGTAATGCATCATGTACAATATTATCTGCAGCATACGCCAACAGTTCACAATCAATAATTGAATTCTTATCATAAAATTCACGCAAGATTCTAACTGCATTACATTTATCGGTGATACAATTTTGACGTAAAATGATTACAAATTGTTTAAATTTTTCACTTACGCAATGAACATTTTGGCATAGTTGAAAATACACATTTTCGACGCAATGTTCTATTCGAACAAGAAGAGTACGGTCGACGGTTTCATGTACAAGCTGGTGTCGCACGAGGCCAATTTTACAATATTTGCGTCACGTATTTTAACGAGTTCCAGATATCGAAACGCCAGCGATGATGGCCCTGAATGCGATGGTGACTGCACGAGTTGCTGAATATCCGCACGTCTTTCGATGAACGTCACCCACGTTGCATGAAGCAGAATTATCCGATTGCCTCGGTTATCGCTAATATGTATATCCACAGAGGACATAGGTCCCACGTTGATACCAATATCCAAATATTTATAAGCTGTTGCTGTCAATGCGTATCGTCTGCCTAGTATACGAACCGCGCAACGCTCCAACGAAATGCTATAGAAAAAAATAAAGAGATTACTTTCAAAATAATACAATTCGCAAAAAAAGTATAAAAAAATATAAAGCTATATACATTATACAAAACTTACTTGTTTTCACACGTTGGAGTTTCAACATCGGGAATCGGCACGTAATGATTCATACGTCTACTGCCACTGCTGTTACCGCCGTTGCTTCCTCCAACGCAATACATTCTTTCTCTCGGTTATGAGAAACGGACCGTTTGCACAAGCAGTCGATACGAGACTAGTCGTATAAAATTAATCGAGTATACGCGACAGCACCCACTATAACCCTTCCAAAAAACTATGATGAAGGAGGGGGAAAATAATGTTTCTGGAACGCCCAATTAGCGCTCTGATTTTTAGGAGAAGAAACCAAGGATGTTTTTTCTTTGTTTTTGACACCGCGCGGCTTTGTTATCGTTCACGGACTCTACGACTCCCGCCGCTCCGCCGGCCAGAGAACCGAGAACTCCCAACAACGGAAGAATCGGCAATACACCACCTTGTTTCGCTGTCGGAAGTATCCGTTTTTTCATTAGCTTTTTTTTCTTTACCGTTTTCGATTATTTCGTTTTCAAGCCCATTCCGAGCTTCGTCTTAACTTTCATGGTCGCCCAGACGGCTGTAGCGGCGGCTCTCTCGCCGAGAGTTGAATCTCTCGCGGTAATGCGTTTTCGCGCTTCCGCAGCGAGTATCTCGTCTGCCGCGTGTCTCTCGGTGAGATCGCGGTTACGCGAATAGGCTATGTCGTGCTCGCGACACGCCGCGTCCAATGGATTAATACCTTGATCGCCTCTCGCCAATCGTTCTTGTAAACGAGTTCAAGGACCGCAAAATTGATAGATGGGAATGTGTAATTCGAACGGAAATGCGTTTATCGCGCGATTTAACAGGCCTCCACCATTTTTTTTTCGTTGACATTTGCCGCAATCCTTTATCATTGGCGCGGGACCGTCGATATGCGTTCGCTGCCACGGTTGATTGTAATGTTCGTAACAGCGACGATATGCTTGAACCTCCAAATCCGCCTTTATATGTTCCGGAAGCTTGTCCCACACGTAGTGGACGTGATCGCCGCACGTTTGAAACAGAACGGCTTTCGGCACAAATTGCAACTGTTCGGCGCTCAAACCGCGAATATCGGAAGTTTTCGACAGTAAGACGAACATCTTTGCTACTGAGCGATTCGCGGTTCCGCTCGCCTATAAATAGGCGTTCGTGTCAGCCAGAGAGTCGGCAGTGTGGAAAGAAATGAGATTCGTGCGACAACCGTTGGCGATTCGCGTGACCAATTGCGACGACAGATCTCGGTCGATGGGGGGCAACGTGGAGAAACGCAAGCACGGTACGATGTTACCGGCTACTATACGCGCGATCATTTGCGGCCCCTCGAATTGCGGTAAAACCAACGTCTTGATAAGCTTGCTGGAAAGTCCACACGGTGTACGTTTCGAAAACGTGTACGTATACTCGAAATCGTTGCAACAGCCGAAATATCGATATTTGGAGAAATTGTTGACATCGATCGACGAAATCGGCTATTTTACGTTCTCCAATAACAGTGACGTCATTCCACCGAGCGACGCACGTCCAAACTTCGATGACGTGGCGTGCAATAAGCAAGATGCTGTGAGAGAGTATTTCTCAATGGGCAGGCACTCGAGCGTCGACTCCTTCTATCTCTGTCAGACGTACGCGAGAATACCTAAACATCTGATACGGGACAACGCGAATTTGCTGATCCTGTTCAAACAGGATGGTACCAATTTAAAACACGTGTACAACAATCACGTGAATACCGACATATCGTACGATAAATTTTGCTCGTTGTGCCACGATTGTTGGCAACAAAATTACGGATTCGTAGTGATAGACAAGGACAGCGCGCTTTCCAACGGCCGATACAGAAAAGGATTTAACGTGTTCGCGATACCGTAAAAGCGATCAGTCGTTGCCGATATCGTCGGAGGTGAAACATTAGCGTTATTACAGAGAGAGATCGACACTCTGCTTTTTTTTCCGCGATGGCTGCGATCGACGACAGCGAGAATATTCGCGAACGCGAGAAGGTCGTGAAAGAGATTGCAAAGACGAGTAATTCGATTCGCAAGAAATTTCGCGTTTTGAAGACCGGTAAGATCGAGAAGGACATTGAGTTGGACACGCACATTAAACCTCTCATCGGGCCTTTGAAAAAGATTATTGACAACTCGAGCTTGATCGCGGTGAAGAAAGAGAAGCCGACGGAGAGCGACGCTGACGCGAAAATCGAACCGCTATCCGTTCAACAGCGCGGGGAGGAGGAGGAGGAGGAGGAGGAGGATGCTACACCGAAGAGAAAAAAGAAACGATCAGACTCCTGGCCGGATCTGTCATCGACACCGTGTAAATTTGATCAATCGAAACGACCGATAACCTCTACACCGACGCGAACCGTGCAACGTACAAGTCTTGAATATCTTGAAACCGCGAATGTTTTTGAAACCACGGACGACTCGATCAGGACGACCGTTCATAATCGGTTGCAAACGTCGGAGGGTCAAAAATGGTTTATAGAATCGTTGGAAGATCACTTGGGTCCACTGAGTCGAATTTACATCGCAGATGTTTTGGGCGCCTGTCCAACGATGGACATAGCGTACGGCGTTTATCTCGGTAATAATAAATTGATGCTCGGTAATAAAAGTTTTGACGTGGACAAAGCGGATAACATTTATATCGACGGCGTACGATACGCCGGCACACCTGGTATTTACGAGTTAATCTTTAAAAAAATACTCGATAACACGATCTACACGGAGGATGATAAGATCAAGTACAGGAGCATACTGTTGGCAACGAGTGCTCATAAATACAAGCATGATCCTCTCGGGCGACTAAAGGGCAACGTGGGATTCAAGTATCGATTTGTAATCTTACCGTTGATGTCTACCGAATCCAAGAAAAAAAATCTGAAAAGGGATTATCCATGCCTCGCGCGATGACGCTAACCGACAATAAGATCGACTACGTGCACTGGGACGACCCCAACGAGCTGGTGGATCGTCTGCGATTGCTCGACGCTTCGCGTCAAGCTGGCAGCAATGCCCACGACAACGAGATCATGTCGATCATCGAGGAACTTCGCGAAGCGGGGTTTATTATAAATTAAACCATGCGATGGCGATCCGTTCAATCAGCGTCGAAATGCCAATCGACAAATTTGGATTGTTCGAGCACAGCGGAGACGCGACGAATGCCATTTCGTACCATCGGTGGAGTGGATTAATGAGAAATTTTGTGCGCAATAACGCTTTGTGTCGCGCCGCCACGGACTTTGACCCAAAGTCGCGCAAGATTTGTCGTGTGGCACAACCTGAGACTGACGGTGACGCGGTTAACCAACTGTACGTTGATCAATTCTTTAAAATGTTGAACAATCAACGAAAAGAATCAGACGAGAAGCTGACTGCGTTCGAGAAGGATCTGCAAGCGTTACGGACTGCGATAACCAAGCTTCGCCATTCGACTACCGTTGAATCGGACGCGACAACGAACATCAAAAACAACAATGGACAAACGGTTCAGCAGAAACGACTATCGAAAAGCGTCGAGTGAAGAGAAGCAACAGTTTATTAACGACGGCGAGGAACAGCAACGAACGACTCGAGAACGGTTGTCGGACGGCTGTCTAGCGGTTCGAGAACGGTTGTCGGACGGTTGTCGAACGGTTCAAAAACAGCTTAAAAACGATTATGAGCGATTTAGAAACAACTGCGAACTACGCGGAGACAGGAAAGGCTACAAACGGCTAGATAACGTCGACGACGACAACGACGAATGGAAATAAACGGCTAACAAACGGCTAACGAACAATTATAAAAGACAACAAAAACATGACATCGCTAAAATCCGACGGACGTAAAAATATCGAGAAGCAACTACTCGTCGAGGAACTGCACGCTCCGGCGAGAAGAAATTTTCCCCGAAGACACGTTATAGTGCGAGGGTACGATGACCAGTGGCAGGCTGACATCGTCGAGATGCGTCCGTACTCACGTTTCAACGGAGGCTACCACTACATACTTACCGTCATCGATGTGTTGAGCAAGCACGCGTGGGCCGTGCCACTCAAGGGTAAAGGCGGAAGCGAAACAGCTAACGCTGTCGCAGAGATCATTCGACACGCGGGGGGTGCCCTAGTAACCTACAAACCGATATGGGGAAGGAATTTTACAACACCGACGTGCAACGTCTCGTGAGGAAACACGGCATCAATCATTATTCCACATATTCGGTATTGAAGGCATCGGTCGTCGAGCGATTCAATCGCACGCTCAAGAACGACATGTGGAAAATGTTTTTTTTTTTTATTAATATTTATTAATATTCTTTCCAATACTGTGTAATATAACACTCACAATACGTTACTACATACATTCATACGTTATACTATACTATACATACGTTACACTGTACGTACATTATACTATACATACGTTATACTGTACATACATTATACTATACATACGTTATGCTGTACATACATACGTTATACTATACATACGTTATACTGTACATATGTTATACAATACATACGTTATACATTTTTATACACACGTTACAAAGGTATTTGATAATGTCCCCACGGTAACGTATCGGTCGAATTAGGTATAATATATCGCTTGTCGTCGTACGGACTCAGAGCGATTTTTGTTTTAGATACGGTGTACACCTCGTTTTTTTCGGACCTTATGCAAGCCTGCTGTCGCTTCATTTCAATTTCGTCTCGCAGACACCTCTTGTAATCGTCGAACGTTATCGACCTGGCTACGACGTTGATCTTAACACCTTTCGCTTTTTTACAATCTTTCTTACCGTCCACTCGCAAAGCATACATCTTCGCCCTGAGTCCGACGAATTCGGTCATGATCGCACCATTGTTTTCATCTTCATCAAACCCGGAATTTTTTTTGGCGAGTGGGATACCGTACGCGTTGTTGATCGCGTAATCGCTCGTGTCGAATTTAGCGATATCGCGTTTCATGTTCTTGTACACATCCTCGCACTCTACGTGATATATCAGACTATTCGTATCGGTGTACATAATTCTACACTTGTCGCGATACAGGGGAGACATGTACTCGTGATGAAATTTGTACAAACAGACTTTCGATATGTCGAGAATGCACATGCCGACGTTAATAGGTTTGTCAAATTTAACCTCGAGTTTTCGCAGTTCAACGGCTATCTGATTTTCCGAAAAAACGTTCCTGCTGTGAACATTTGGTTTCGAGATCAGTGCCTCCGCGCCGTGTCTACCGTTCCACTTTGTTAATAATTTTACATCAACGTGATTTCGAACGTTCTCCATCGTTTTCCCCAAAACCGCGTTGTTCATCAATTTATACAGATTTTTCTCGAAATAGTTTCTGGCCAGTGTTCTAAATTTTGTATTAAGTTCGATGTAATTGCGGAGCCATGGAGATTGAGCAAATTGTAATACGCGATGAATTTTTGTGATGCTTAGACCGTGGCGCGTGCATTGCTGTAGGTTGCGGTAGTGTATGACATAACGCTTCTTATCGTACAGCGTGGCGAGAAGTTTGTCCTGCCGTTTGCCGGGTGGGTTATCGCGCGTCGGACAGAACGGTAAGTCGGCGTGCGCGTCGTGTTTATTCTGCGGATACTTTAGATCGACTTCGAGAATTTAACCCGTGGGCGAATCCAAAGCGATCTCGCTAAACTCGAAATTCGAGACGTCTTCGACCCATCGAAAGTCTGCATAAGGCAATGGTTGACACATTGCCCAGCCGTACAAGTTGTTTACGTCGAAATACATCAGGTATGACGATGGTTTTTATGTATCGTAAGATTGCATGTACCTGTTATTGGCCAGCGCGTATCTGTTTGAACATTGACTCAAACTGCCGCGAATACCGCGTTCGATGAACATGACCATGTCAATGTCCGTGAGCAGTTCAAAATTGATAGCCGTATGCTTCAACATAGCGTCCCACGTAAACCCTGGTAAAGTGTAATAATACGCCGGATCGAGTCCATAACTCGCGACGCAACTATCGCGAAAATTTTCAAAGATATCGGCCAACAGCAAGACATCGATCTTTAGATACAGATCGCTGTAGTCACCGACCGTTTGAATGGAGAACCGCTGCCAGACGTTGACGGCGTGCGCGTAATCGCTCTCGGATACGGTGTCGCCTGTCAATGAACTGTAAAACGAGTCGCGCGAGGGTAAACACGCATCCTCCAACTTTTCGACGCAGTCAATGTACTCGTACGGAAAAACACCTTTTCGCGTCAATAATTCGAAATCTTGGTCAGATAACGCGGAAAATTTTGAACGTATAATTTTTAACTTATCCTTATCGAGGAAGGATGCTAATTTTTTGAGACTCGTACCAAGAAATTTGTACGAGTCGATGAATCTTAATTTGATGCAATTTTGGTTGTATTTATCTTCAGTGCTTTTAATGTTCTTCGTAAATGAAATTTATTTTTCCTTTGTTATTGGAAGTATTTCTACGCGTCCTTCGTACGCGGTGGCAATTTCTTTTATAATAAAATGAGAATCATAACCCGATAAATTATGAAATACTATGGGAATGAAGTGAGAATTTTTATAATTTAAGTTACAATTAAAATGCGCGGGACCTCGATAATTGCCGGTCAAGTGACAGTGATCGCGTACTCGCACGTCGTCTATCTCGAACGGTTTTTTGCACACGTGACAGTGCGTTGCGCTGTTAAATTTTTTCCACTCGTCTCGCGTGAAATCCGCCATGAGTATATTATCGGACAAGATGTTCTTTATGTCGTGTGCTAAACGTCTTAGTTCCTCGGCGAACCACGCGACGCAATCCTTATCGCGACGAAATCGATACGCGGATAACGAGTCGTCGTACGAGCACCGCACGTAGTATCTTATGCTAAATACCTGATGATGTTGAAACCTGAACGTGGACGTTGTCGGATCCGCATCCGTCTTCTCGAGGGTACATTCCAGGTCGGCGTATACGACATATGGAAGTCGTTCCTTCTTGCTGTGATTTTTGAAACTCAACCACTTGTCGTCCTCGCTCGGTAGTCGGATGGCACAGTTGTTTATCTCTCGGCAGTCTACACCGTGGGCTTTCAATTTCTCGCTCGAATGAAAATAATGTAAACATCTGCAAAAAAGAAAAAACACAATTTTGTAAATTATTAAATAAAAAATAAAATATTTTATAATTTTATTAAAAGGAGTATAAGTACTCACCGATCGCAAAAGTATTTCCGACCATTGTACCTGCTCAATTGCGAGCTCACGAGGCGGGATAAATTTTTTATCCACGCGAAATGTCCCACGTCGTCTCGCGGGTCCTGCACGTACAGCAGATTTGCGTGCTTTTCATTCTTCCGGTCGGTGAGCCGTATCGGGAGAACGGTTGGCGTCTTCTCTCCCTCGATGGTATACACATTGATGAATATATTCTTGTGATTTTCAAAATTTTTAATCTGTTTCAAAGTCATTGGAAACTCAATGTCTTGTAAATTTAATATATTTTTGTAATCAGGGTACGAGGATTCCCGATATGTATGATCCTTGACAGGATACAGCACGGCGACCACTGACCACGCGAAGCACGCATTGTCCATAAAATGCACGTTGATCACAGCTTTTTTTAATTTAATTTTTTCCGGTAAATTGATGTAACATCCCGCGCGCAAAGGATTGTACTTGTTCACGTTCACTGTCAAATTGAGTATACGCGACAACGCCCATCCGCTATCGCGTTCCTGAAACTCCTCGAGTTTTTCTAATGTGGGCTCGATAACGTGTAGCTTGTACCACTCGCGCGGATCGGACCGTTCGGACGAACGAAAAAGTTCACAGTTACTCGTGCTGAAACTTTTATTGTCACGTTTGTCACCCGTCACAATCTTGCCGTTGAACATAGTGTTTATCTTTACACTTGCGTGTGTTTGCACGACGTTTTGCACATGATCGAGCACGATGACTTTGGCATCTTTGAGAAATTTTCGCGGTTCAATGTAATTGATATTTATCACTGCACCAGTCAATACACGCCATTCGAACGCGGCATCAATCTCTCGCCACACGAGTCTTTCCGCGTTTTCGTTACCGCTACTACTGCCCGCCGCGTGCTCACCACCGATATGTACGAACCGTTTCTGTAATAGAGTCATCGCACCATCGAGTCGCGCGATTCTTGCCACTAAAGATGACCTGTTTCCGTCAGTCTGAGAGCCGTCTGAGACCCGCGGACGTTTGGAACGACAGTCTTCTTCGAGCTGCTCAATAAACTTCTCGCATCGCTGTTCCCATGCAAGATATTCGTCCAAGGTAGCAATTTGGTTGGATCCTTCCACCAAGTCGCGTTCCGTTTTATCGAGATGTTCCATGTTTTGTTTTTTAATACTGTTTTTTTTTTTAAATCACGTCACATTCTTCGATGGAGCACTTGCTTCAACGGCTAATGCGGAATTCTATCGAACGACTGCCACGAGCGTCGCTCCGTTGTTTCTTTTATCGGTTCTGACCTTCCAGAAGGTTCCCCGTACAGGGAGGGATATTTCTTGCCGTTAACGAACCTTCTAGAAGGCCAGAGACAATTGCGCGAATGAGCGTTTGCCAAAAATACGGTTTTAACACGGCGCGCGCTTGTAATTGGGCGAGCGTCGGGGCAGGCTTAAGCTCGCGGTGAGTTCACGTTGCGAGAACGTGTGGTCGCTACGTCACGCGCTCGGGAGCGCGCGCTCGCTTCAAGCGATTCGTCGGCCGCGATATCTGCAGCTTTGTACATCCCGCCCGCCTCGTTAAGTGGAACGAACGAACCGATTTCATTGATAGACGATTCACGATAGTAACGCTAGGTTCGAGGCTATCGCCCACAACACTGCGAGAGGTTACGTCGCGTCGTTTTCTTGTCGGTGATAATCAGTGATAATTCTGAGACGAGTGATTACCGCGTATAATGTCGTGGCGAGTGATTTAAGTGATCGAGAATTAACTGAGTTAACGAGCGAAATGACGGCGCGGGACGAACACGGCGGCGGCTGCTCTATTATTTCCTTGAATTTACGGTAAGAATTGATTGAAAGTAAAGCGTTCGGCAGGTGAAATTATGCGTTTATTAATTGGAATTATCTTCCTCGCGAGCTTGGATAGGGAGTAAGACGAGCTTCGCGATGGGGCGTTTGAATTCCGACGTGGCTGTTTTAATTGAGACGACCCGAACGAGCCCGTCGTCACCCGGGTGGACGGCCGTTATACGCGCGAGTGGCCACTTCGCCGGAGACGTATTCTCGTTCAGCATCAGGCACATCTGTCCAGGTTGGTACGCAGTCGCCTCCTTCCACTTGGATCGCTGAGTTAAGCCCCTAAGATATTCGGTCTGCCACCGCGACCAGAATTGATCGCGCATCTGTTGCAGGAGCTGCCAACGCGAGAGCCGGCTTGCTGGCACATCTAGCAGAGAGGGCTCAGGCACGGCTGTGAGAGCCGTCCCTACAAGGAGGTGCCCCGGTGTGAGCGCCGCACAGTCCTCCGGATCATCCGTGAGCGGACTCAACGGACGGGAGTTGAGGCATGCCTCTATCTGAGTGAGTAAAGTGGTCATCTCTTCGTAGGTAAGTGTGGCATCGCCGAGGACCCTTCGCAGGTGGTGCTTGGCTGATTTAACCACTGCCTCCCACAGACCGCCGAAGTGTGGAGCTCCAGGGGGATTGAATCGCCATCGTACTCTATTGTTGGCCATCTCCTCCGCAATGGATCGTCCTTCCTTCGTGCTAGCGGAAAAGAGTTTGCGGAGTTCGGCATCGGCACCTACAAAATTAGTTCCGCAATCACTAAAAAGTTCAGTGCACATTCCTCGTCGAGAGACGAATCGTTTAAAGGCGGCAATGAAAGCTTGTGAGGAATAATCAGAGGCCACATCGAGGTGTACCGCCCTCGTGCTTAGGCAGACAAAGACCACCAAAAAGCCCTTGATCGCCTTGTGGCCCCGTCCGGGCGCTGTCCTCAGAAGTATCGGTCCTGCATAATCGACGCCTGTGTATTGGAACGGCCTCGCCGGAGTTACTCGTGGTCGAGGCAGATCGGCCATCTTCTGTTCGGCCAATGCCGCCCGCCATCGCACACAAGTGATACAGCGACGGATGCATTGTTTCGTCAGGTTGCGTCCACGTGGTATCCAGTAACGCTGGCGTACGATACCTAGTGTCAGTTGCGCCCCTCCGTGCAGTGCTCTTCTGTGACAGGCTTCAATGATTAGCTTGGTGAGAGCCGATTGCGGCGGCAAAATAATTGGGTGCTTCTCGTCGAAGGAGAGTGTCGCATGTCGTAGGCGGCCTCCCACTCTCAGCATTCCTTCCTTGTCCAGCAGCGGGGAGAGAGTGGTCAGTGGTCCCTTGCAGTCAACCTTGCAATCTACAGCAATTAAAGATAGTTCCTTTTTGTAGTGAATAGCTTGAACATGGCGAATCCACAATTTTTCTGCGTCGTCGATCTCCGTGGCGGATAAGGGGGGACGGTGCGCCTCTCCTGGATCTCGGCGGCCGGTTCCATTCGACTGGTGCCCCCGAGGCAACCATCGTCGACACCAGGCAGTGACTCGCAGGAGTTTATGGAGTGTCGAGTACTGTGATAGCAGAGGATGCTCCTCGGGGGGTTCGCCAGTGGATGTGGTCAACGTGTGCGCTCGCTGCTCTGTTTGGCACTCGTCGGGCGCTTCGATCTGTTCCACTGCTGCCGAGTTCGCTCCCTCATGCAAGAGGCTCGGACCGTGCCACCATAGTTCGTGGTTGACTAGCTCACCGGGAAACAGACCCCTAGATGCACAGTCCGCAGGGTTGCAATGTCCAGGGAGGTGCTTCCATTGAGCGTCTGGCACTAAGCGTTGAATTTCGGCGACTCGATTGGCCACGTAAGTTTTCCACCGCGATGGATGTCCCTGAATCCAACCGAGAGTTACCTTTGAATCCGTCCATAGGTGCAGCGGTAGATCCTGCAGGCGTAGAACGTCCACCGAGTGTCTCGCGAGTCGCGCCAAGAGCTCCGCCGCGCTGAGTTCCAGTCTCGCCAAGGTCACCTGCTTAAGAGGAGCAACTTTACTTTTCGCAGTGATCAGTGTTACCTTGATCTCGCCGTCCTCGTCTTCAGCTCTCAGATAGAGCACTGCAGCGTACGCGCGCTCTGACGCATCAGCGAAGCCGTGCACTGTCCTCAGGTAATTTATTGTTCCCTTGGCTAGCGCTCTTGGGACCCTTATGTTTGAGAGCACCGGCAGCTCCGCCTTGAATTTAACCCATCGAGCAGCTTCGTTTTCCGGTAAAGGTTCATCCCAGTCAAGGCCCAACAACCACGCGGACTGGATAAAGATCTTCGCTAGAACGATCGTTGGAGTGAGCCAGCCGAGTGGATCAAAGAGCTGGGCAGTCTGGGATAGAATTGAGCGCTTTGTCACGGCACTCTCCGCCGGTGGTTTGACGGCAAAAGAGAAGCAGTCCCCCAGCGGATCCCAAAGAAGTCCCAGCGCAGAATGTGTGATCCGCTCGTCTGTACAGGCGCGAGACTGGCGTGGCAAGCGATCGTCCTCGGGTATGTTCTCGAGTAGTTCGGTAGAGTTGGCTGTCCACTTCTTCAGGGGGAAGCCGCCCGCCTTGCAAAGACCTCCTAACTGTTTCTGCTTTTCCAGGGCTTCCGCTTTCGTGTCGGCCCCGAAGTAGAATTCGTCCATGTAGGAGTCCTCGAGCACCACAGAGGCACCCTCCGGGAAGCGAACCTGCTCATCGCTCGCAAGCTGACGAAGGGAACTGAGAGCGAGGAATGGTGCGCAAGCTTGTCCATAAGTAACGGTGTTGAGCCGTAAGTCCAGTATTTCGCCGTCCGGATCCTTTCTCCATACGATCCTTTGCAGGTCCCGATCTTCCTCGTGAACGAGTATTTGCCGATACATTTTCTCAATATCGGCTGCCATCGCATAAGTATGCCATCGCCAACGAAGAATTCTGTCGGCTAAGGCTGGCAGCAAGTTAGGTCCGACATGGAGGTGTTCATTGAGCGATGTGCCCGAGGAGACGGTCCAAGATCCATTGAAGACTACTCGGAGGCGCGTCGAGGTGCTGGCGGCTCGGAACACTCCGTGATGCGGGAGGTAGCAGACTCTTGCTGGCAGGTGAGACGAGGTCGTGATTCGTGACATATGATTTAAGTCCTCATATGTGCTCATGAAGTCCGTGTAGAGTTCTCTGAACTCAGTGTCTCTCAGGAAACGCCTTTCGGTGCGGAGAAGAGAATGGATCGCTGCGGTACGAGTCTCCGATAGGTCCGGCAGGGTCGAGCGTACGGGCAAGCGAACGACATAGCGACCGTCGGGAGTTCGTTGGTGTGTTCGGGTGAACCATTCTTGGCACTCCTGTTCTTCGAGCGTGAGAGGTGTGGGTGAAATAGGAAGCTCCTCCTGCTCCCAAAATTTCCTGACGAGGGTAGAGAGGGATTCGCCGAGTAGGCACTGGTGACTCGACACCCTTTGATTCTCCTCAACTGACTTGAATTGACCCAGTAGGATCCATCCAAAAATTGTTTTCTGTGCAACGTTGATCTTGTGTCGTCCTAAGCAGTTCTCACAAAGGGAGTTACTGTCAACGTACTGTTTTCGTTGCAAGTTTGCCCTTGTATACATCGCACAACATTAGAGCATGCTCCTTCTTACAGATTCTGTTCAGGTTATCATTAAATTCTCACTCTGGTTCTGCGTCGCTTACCGTACTTTTCAAAAAAAATAGTCAAGGTTAACTACTTTTTTCACACACATACATTGCAAAATAAATAACATTAAACATATCATTACATAGATTATATAACGTAATATCAGGATAGCAACATTACAATAAAAGAATATGTGAGTAATCGTCTACAATGCACGTTAAAATACTATTTGTTAGAATCATGCCATTAATATAATACTTATTTAACACCAGCGATGGTCGCGATTGCCTGCCGATTGCAATATGCGATTGTAATATGGCGAACAGCCGCCCGCTATTAATACAGAAATACCGTATGCATCGGAGAGCCGGATTATTGTTTTCTCTCCTTACCGTACCTGTATAGGTGTGGAATGTAATGACGGGTGGAAGGATATACCGCAAGCCGGGCACCTTCGCAAAGGCGAACAAGCGCGTTGTCAACTTGTCGCCCTCTCTCTCTCTCTCTCTCTTTCTTAAGTTGCTGCCCACTATCGTACGCAAGTAAGGTACCGGCAAATACTTGTAGCTGCCCTTTGACTGTACGCTAGGTACTTGGCAATGGTAAGGTGCCCCTTGTAATACAGGTAGCTGCCCTTAGTCGTACGCACGGCACCGGCAATTCCAAAGTAGTCTCACACCACTCACGAAACAACCGCGAGCTACGACTCGACCGACCACGATCCGACAAAAGCGCGCCAGAACCCGTCTCGCTCGCTCCCCCGCGACGACTACGCCGCCGCGGAGCTCTCTCAGTCGATAGATTACCGTCACTCAATCTTCGACGTCGATAACAGCAACCATTTCCGTAACATTCCTGCCCGCCTTCGACAAGAGAATTGTCGAATACGTTGGGTCAGGGTCCGTAGGTAGGATACACAGCTTGGCTATAGGTTGTTTGTAGGTGGACGTTGAAGTTCGCAGGGTGACGACTCTGGTCAAACCATCGGGTTCAGGGTGTAATTGGGTGACCCTGGCTAGAGGCCACTTCCCAGAAGGATAGCGCTCATCTGTAATCAAAACTAGTGAACCCTCTTTTATTTCGTTAGTAGGATGGTGCCACTTAGAGATGGCCTGATATCGCTGCAAACACTCCGAGGACCACCTCGTCCAGAAATGTTCTACGGTTTGGCGAAGTAACTGCCAACGAGTAAGTCGTGACAGGGGCTCATTAGCTAGATTGGGTTCCGGTATGTCAGTTGGTGCGTGTCCCATCAAAAAATGCCCTGGAGTTAAGGCGGCATAGTCGTTGACATCGTCGTTGAGCGGACAAAGAGGTTGAGAGTTTAATACGGCCTCAATCTGTATAGTGATAGTGGTCATCTTCTCATAGGTAAGTAATTTCTCCCCTAGGACTCGTTTCAGGTAAAATTTAACTGATTTCAGGGAAATTTAACTTCCCATTTTCCACCGAAATGAGGAGCAGATGGAGGGTTGAACCTCCACTCGGTACCGTCATTAGCCAGAAGGGAGGCGATGTCACCAAGTTCGTGAGAGGATTGTTGAAATAGACGTTTCAACTCAGCGTTGGCTCCCATAAAATTTGTACCGCAGTCACTTTACAAGATGGAGCATATACCTCGTCTTCCGCTAAAGCGTTTGTAGGCAGCTATAAAAGCTTCTGTAGTGTAATCCGTAACTACTTCGATGTGTACGGCAGATGTTGCGAGACAGACGAATATAGCCAAGTAGCCCTTGTAGGACTTTGCTGCCCGCCCTTTCCACGTCTTCAACGTCACGGGTCCGGCATAGTCGAGGCCTGAATGGGAGAAGGGCCGAGCTGGGTTCACTCTTACGGAAGGAAGTTGGCCCATCATTTGTTTTGCTCGAATGCCGCGGTACCGAACACAACGTCCGCATCTTAATATGTGGGATCGTATTGGCGCCTTTCCTCCAATTATCCAGAAATTCTCACGCAGGAGGCTCAAAGTCACTTGGGTGCCTCCGTGAAGTGATCTTCTGTGAGTATCTTCAATGACGAGCGTGGTCAATGGTGACCTCCTAGGTAGAATAAGCGGGTGCTTGGCTTCCATATCAATCTGGGCAAAATGAAGACGGCCACCTACTCGAAACAGACCGTCCCGGTCGATAAATGGAGTGAGTCGATTCAAGGAATTTGACTTCGGTAACTGCTCTCCTTTGACTAAGAGTCGTATCTCCTCATGGAACCATGTTCGTTGTACAATTCGCACCCATAAATCACGGCTTTGCTGGATCTCAATTGGAGTTAATAGATAATTAGAAAGAAAAGATTGAGGTATTTTACGCAAGCAATTTACAAATCGGCGACACGTCGCAGTGACACGCAGTAATCTAGTAAGAGAGGAATACTTGCGTAATAGCTTCCAGCATGGAGGCCGACTTATTAAAGCAATCATAACATAACCAGGACGGTCCTCTATATCTATGTCTGATGTCAATCTGTATTCCGTGTAAGGCCAAGAAGCTTGCAATTCGGATAACCATTTTGGTCCCTTCCACCAAAGGTCAAGGTGGAACAGTTTGTCCGCTTTTAGGCCTCGTGTTGCAAGATCAGCGGGGTTTTGTTTGCCCGGTACGAAACGCCACGATCCATTGGGCAAAAGTTCTTGTATGGCGGACACGCGATTCCTAACAAAATCCTTCCAGCGCGATGGGTTAGCAGTTATCCACTTAATCGTTGCCTCTGAATCTGACCAACAGAATACCAGTGCTTCGAACAACTCGAGAGCCTTTACCACTTTTGCTATTAATCGCGCTAGGAAGAGAGCTGCAGTAAGCTCAAGTCGCGGAATGGTGAGCCGCTTAAGAGGCGCAACTTTGGTCTTTGAGCACACCAGTTGTACTGAAAATGTATTGTCGCCATTCGGAATCCTTATGTACACCGCCGCCGCCATGGCTAGTTGAGATGCGTCCGAAAATCCATGAATTTCAATCCTCGAAGTATCGCAACGAAGAACACCGAGCCATCTCGGTATAGAGAGGAGTTCGAGCTGTAATAGTTGTTGTCAAAACGCAGTCCATCTCTCTTGTAAATTGACAGAAATCAGCTCGTCCCATCCAGTTTTCAACAGCCATAGCTCCTGCAATATGATTTTCGCTCCTATTATAATAGGCGAAATCAGCCCTAGAGGATCATACAACTTGGCTATGTCCGAGGCAATTGCTCTCTTAGTGAAGGTGATATTGCCTGGAACTGTGGAAGAAAAATGCAGAGTGTCAGAAAATGGCCGCCAAACGAGACCCAGAAGCTTGCAAAAGGTAGGATCGATTTCTATGTCGGTAGGTCCCCCTTCTTCCGAGTTAGGGAGAAGATCAGGATAGTTGCTACTCCATTCATGCAAGGGAAATCCTCCTGCTTCGCAAAGCCCCTTCACTTGCTGTATAATATCCTTAGCTTCTAATGTCGTATCAGATCCCCCATAAATGTTGTCGACGAATCTGCCCTTCTTCATAGGAATGATTGCTTTAGAAAAACGATGACCTTCCTCTTTCATCAATTGCTCTAAAGCTCTCAACGCCAGGAAGGGTGCACATCGTAGTCCGTATGTCACTGTGGTAAGGCAGTAGGCGAGAAGCTGTTGTTCCGATCCGATCCATAATATTCTTTGTAGGTTCCAATCGTCCTGGTGCACAGCTATCTGACGGAACATTTTAACTATATCCGTAGAAAATAGAACCTTATGGGTACGTATCCAAAGCAGAATATCGCATATGTCAATTTGAAGCTTGGCACCGGCGTGTAGAATATCGTTTAGCGAGAGGCCATTGCTGGTAGGGCTGGATCCGTTAAAAACCACCCTGAGTTTCGTGGTTCGATTATTCTCTCATAGTACCCCATGATGGGGAAGATAATTCACCACAGAATTCTGAGCGGAGGAAGCGTCAACCTCTTTCATATGACCCATCTTCAAATACTTCTCTAGCAAGTTTTCGTAAAGTTGTTGGAAAGTATTTTGATTTGAGAATCGTTGAAACAAGTTCTTAAGACAACCGAGAGCCTTTGCTTTAGAGTCCCCCAAAACCGACGGATTGATTTTTAGAGGGAGGCGAACCACATATCTGCCCGTTGCATCTCGTGAATAGGTCGTTAGAAAGTGTCGTTCGCACTCCTCTTCCTCCTCAGTTAACTCTGCTGTAGTCGACTTAGGAATTTCTTCTTGTGTCCAGAATCTGGAAAGAAGATCTTGTAATTCTTGATCCGGTGAACAATGATGTGCATGCGCTGAAACAGGTGTCTCGGCTGCTGACATAGAGCCATAGAGGACCCATCCGAAGATGGTTTGCTGCGCCGTAGGCGAGGAAGAATCACCTGGTATCATGCCTTGTCGTATCACGACATGAAAATTGTCTGATCCTATTATGACCTGTATTGTTCCAGAGACGTAGTATTCCGGATCGGCTAACTGGAGTCCTGAAATATGAGGCCAGGTTGGAGCACTAACGCTGCACGATGGTAACTTTGCCGTAAGACGTGGCAATATGAAGGCTCGTATTTGACATTGTAACGTTGAGTCATGAATGGAGTGCAGTTGTATAAAAACACTCCCCTTTGTATGTCCGGAATAAGTGCCACCAATTCCGAGAAGCGGTATTGATGCGGCCGTCCTAGTGAGTTGGGCTCGTTGCACTATATCTTCCGTGATGAAAGATAATTCTGATCCCTGATCGATCAATAAACGCACCGGATGGAAATCCCCGTTACTCTTCCTTACCAAAGCTCTACTCGTCGCAAGTAAAGTAAGCTTTCTCGTACGATTTGCCTGTTTGGTTTGGTGTGCACATGTCTTTAATTGTCAGTCAGTAGTTACTGATGGATCTGACTTCTCCTCAGATTGATTGGCCGGTTTTGCCGGCGTACTAGTAGGTGTGTTTAAAATTTCTCGTTGATTCTCGTGAAGAGTCGTATGATGCTTTTTCCCGCATTTTAGGCATTGCGTCACGGAGGTGCACTTTTTAACTAGGTGAGGTGCGAGGCAATTGAAGCATCGTTTATGTCTGATGACAATCTCCTTACGCTGTTTAGCCGTCTTCGATTGATAACGTTCACATTTTGCTAGATAGTGCGATGATCCGCATAAAGGGCAAGCAGACGCTGCGGCATGCGCCGCGACCTTCGAATAAGGTTTTCCTGAAGTGGAAGCAGCCGACGTTCTTTGAGTCATATTTGGATTGAGATTCTCCATAGCTCGTGTTCGTCCAGTGAGAAATTCCTCAAATTGTTCGAGGGTTGGATAAGTAATAGAGGATCCTTGCTTAACCTCCCACGCTTCTCTTGATTCAGGATCAATCAACTTCACGACTTGGTGAAGCAATAACGGATCCCATTTATCTACCGCACATCCCAATGAGCGAAGAGCCGCAGTCGTCTCCGATACAGTGGTCATAAAATTTCGAAGGCCTATTGCACTCTTCGTCTTGAGTGGCTTCAGACTCGTTATCTTGTCTAATTGCGCCTTGATCAAAAATCGTGTATTCTCATACCTCGATACCAACAAAGTCCACGCAATTAAGAAGTTGTCGCCGGAGACAGACAGATTGCCTATCTTTCGTGCGGCTTCATCTTTAACGCATGTTTTCAGGTAATGCATTTTTTCGACATTCGTCAGATGGAAGTTATTTTTTATCATAGAGGTAAAAGTGTCATGAAACGTTCTCCAGGTTGGGTAGTCTTCGGAGAAAATCGGCAGCTGAGTGCGCGGTAATGCACTGCGTGGCAGTTGCGACGTGGACGCCCCTTGTTGCGATGTGGACGCCCCTTGTTGCGGAGTGGAAGCCCCTTGTGGCGGTGGGGACGCTCCTTGATCTAAAAGCGACGATCTGGAATGTCGATCCGCTGTATCGAATTCTTCTAGCTGGTTGAATAACATGGCACGAGTATAAACATAGAAGGCTTGACAGCGTTTGTATATGCGTTCTCTCAAGTAAGAATGGTCTCTCAGATCCTCGCTGGCGGATAGGCATAGGTTTTCATGCTCTTCTTGAAATTTATTCCAATTCTGCTTAAGCATATCTAGGCGAGCACTGATCAGATGTCGATTCAATCGATCAACACTCATATTGTCTTGATCCGTCTCGTTCTGTATAAGTACAAATCGACTCCGTTGCAGAGCGATCCGTCCTTCCATATTTTCCATCTTGCAATGTAGAATTCAGCGTGAAAACAACTTTAAGCTCTGACGCGGTGAGATCCGGCTCGAAGGACTATAAAATGTTCAGGTTATAATAAGGTTTTACTCTGGTTCCGCGTCGCTTACCGTACCTTTCAAATAAGAAATAGTCACAGTTAACTACCTTTTGACACACATTTATTGCAAAATACATTTATTAAAAACACTGATATGTTTATACATTTAGGGGAATATTTAGCAGATTGTTCGATATTCATAAAATGATATAATGCTTATTTGACAATGGCGATGGGCGCGAATGCCTGCCAATTGTAATATGCGAGTGTTATATGGCGAACAGCCGCCCGCTATTAATGGTGAAAATACCGTACGCATCGGAGAGCCGGATTAGTGTTGTCTCTCCTTACCGTACCTGTAGAGGTGTTGAGTGTAATGACGGGTGGAAGGATACCGCAAGTCGGGCACCTTCGCAAAGGCGGACAAGGACAAGCGGAGTTAGACGTCGAGATGTATACTTGTCGTATTCTTCCTCTATACTCTCTCTCTTCTCGAACTCTCTCTCTCTCTCTCTCTCTCTCTCTCGCGCTCTCTCTCTCTCTCTCTCTCTCTCCTCTCTCCTCTCTCTCTCTCTCTCTCTCTCTCTCTCTCTCTCTCTCTCTCTCTCTCTCTCTCTCTCTCTCTCTCTCTCTCTCTCTCTCTCTCTCTCTCTCTCTCTCTCTAGTAGCTGCCCACTATTGTACGCTAGGTACTTGGCAATGGCTCGGTGCCCCTTGTAATTCAGGTTGCTGCCCTTAGTCGTACGCACGGTACCGGCAATTTCCAAGTAAGTCTCTCAGTACACACGAGACGAGGACACGTTACTACTCGACTCAACCACGATGACAAAAGCGCACCAGAACCCGTGTCGCTCGCTCCCTCGCAACGACTACTATTCTGCGGAGCTCTCTCAGTCGATAAATTACCGTCGCTCAATCCTCGACGTCGATAACAGCAACCATTTCCGTAACATTCTCAAATCTTGTTTGATATTTGATATAAATTTGACGTCGGGTTTTGTCAACAAACTTTGATAGCAATTTGTCAACAATTTGCTATTAGATTGCTGGCAAGGTTTGCTCGCAATTTGGCACAAATTTGCTGTCGAGCTTTTGTTGGCAAGCCTTGTTCACAATATGGCGCAAATTTGCCATTGAACTTTTGCTGCCCTGTTTGCTCGATATTTGGCTCAATTTGATGTCAAGTCATGTACACAAGCTTTGCTAGTAAAACACAAGCGTATTGCAGACACAGATCGCACCGGATTTGTCGACAAGTTTTGCGCGAATTTGGTGTCAATTTGGTTACAATTTGCTGACAAATTGTTTAATATATATATAGTAGTCAGACAGAACGTCCCAAAAATCCCACGACAATATGTCCAAAAAAATAATATCCCCATGACAAAATATTCTGCGACAGGACGTTCACGCGAGACGAGGAGCCACATGGGTTTACAACTTTTCACGCGTGGAAAGCCTACGCATGTACTTTGAAGGCACACTATGTGCCTAGTTTAACAATAGTGGAGCCCCCCGCGGGGGCGAAACCTACTGTCTCCACGCATACACTTTCCACGTGAAACGAGGTGCCACATGGGTTTACAGCTTTTTTTATTTTACAATTTTTTTATTTAATACATACTTATATTAGAATAGGTGGCGATTGTAAGGGAATTGTGATTACGATAAGGATTCATTAGTAAGAGATGTTATGCAAAATTTTCGTTAGGTAATTCAATGCTTCGGCAGGATTATACGTATTTACAACGTTGTGGAGGCAATCGTCTAATCGTGTCTGTTTTTTCTCTTTGGGCGAGTCTCTCCCGCTTGGAATTGTGCTATTTGACGTTCTTGATCACTTTGTTCCATTTGTAGGCCCTCGATGAATTTCCAGATTGTAATATGATGTGCCTGCAAACGTACCGCGAATCCATGATGCCACCCTTCAACTGCGTTATTGGTACGTGGTAGGTTTTCCCGAGTTCTGTTGTAGACATTCCAGAGTACAATTCGAAAGCGTGCATGTGTGTGTGTTGTCGTTTTCCTTTTCGATTCTGTTTTTCGATCCATGTTTCCTCATAATAATCAGGTAAAGGTTGTAATATTACCTCGTTGCAAGTATAGAATTCAGTGTCAATGAGTTGTTCGTAAGTGGAAATAACATCATTGACTGGAACAAAGGCTAATGCAATTAATTTTTTTTAGCTGCTGTGCAAATTCCTCGTCCTGCGCATATCTTGTTTGTAATCTATACGTTTGAATACGTTTTCAGATGCACTGCGAAAAATAAAAATAGCATCCATGCACTGTACTGTTCTGAAACACCTCTTAGAACGCCTGTATGAAACGCCTGAGTTCGTAATCCGTTATTATGGCGGTTGGTTTGAGTTTTTGTTGCAGATTTTTTAATGCGCTCAAAAATTCGATGTAAGTTTCTTGCGACTTTCTTTTTGTAAGTGCGTATACCAATGGAATTGTCGTATTCTCGTGAAGCCCATGAATCGTGTATAATTGGGTAAATATGTTTGGTACCGTCTTGAATGTGCCATCAACGTGCCATTGGTTGCAATGTTGTAGAAATTGTAAATTTTTCTTTGTGGTGAAAATGATTATGCGGTCCTTTCTTTTATTGTCGTAATAGATAAATTTAGTACCTGCTTTTGTATTACAGTAATCACCTGTTATATTCAGATCTTCTGCAGTAGATGGATTTGGTGGTGGAGCATTTACTCGTAATCGTGTCCTTTGAACCGTGCGGCAGAGTGATTGTGTATGTGGCAATCGTGCTGCTACGGATGCAGTGACATCGGTACACGCAGCAGAAACGATGTTTTTCGTTGGCTCATTAGATTCGATTGCTTTTCGTTTTATGTCGTTTGTAACTGCGATTTGCTTGACGTGCAATATATCCGGAGCGTGATTATGTGTCGTTTCGCTCATAACGGATCCTGGAAATTTATATCGATGATAACGTCGTGCATATTGAATATAATATGTAATATATAGGTGACACGTGAGTGGTAATTTTTGAATACATGTTGATGTTACCTGTCTTTTCCTTGGTTGTCGTTTGGCAACGCCCGGGACACTTTATCTCCTGCTCGTAGCGAGTGCATCGCCAAAACACTTTTGTTGCAGTTGCACGGTACTTGTAGTAAGTGAAACTTTGGTGCTGTAATAATTTGCCACCTTTTTGACTGGTTAGAAATGTGAATGGCATTGCTTCTTGCCGCAGTACAAGCTAATATGAAACTGCTGTTATAGTGTTTACAAGCTGTTAATATGTACGCACGTGCTATTGTAAACAGATTCAAACGTCTCTACAGTCGGTGAGGAATATAACTTTCTTTTGGACGCGTAAAAATGGTCATGTATTATGTCGTGCCGCGCCTTGAATTGGAGCTCAGGGCCGGCACCGAGTTCCTAGGATCCGCAGGAGGGCGAAAAGGAATAACTCTCACAGATTTACGTGGTTGTATCAGAGATGTTTAAAAACAGATTGGTCTTCTTACACAAGTGTTCTCACTCACTACCCTGACTCGCGGGTTAGATATACTGTCGACACGTGGTCGATACGCGCTCTGATCTCAGACTGCCCGCCGCTAATCAGAAGGGCGGGCTTTTTATCGCGCGGGGTCGCTTCCTTGTTGTCAACTCAGCTGTCAGCGCTTTTGTTTCCGGGCCTTGGTCAATCGCCTGGCGATCGGATGATGCCCGGAATGCATTTGGCCGGAACTTGCGCTGGCAATCGGTGATGCCCGGAAAGCCACCGAAGGTGTATTTGGCAATAATCGGACTTGCGCTGGCAGCTCTGTGTCGCAACTAGGTTAACTCGACTTCCGTCTCACAACATCCCTTCCCCCGTGAAAAAAAACCGAGGTATGAGGTTTTTTGTTACATTTGATTTATACATGATAATTTTTCTTTTTCTATGGGGTTACATTATATGCTATTTTCTTTTTTTAGTTGCTTGCGGCAGTCGCGTCGCATGTTTTTCTTCGTTTTTTTTTTATTACGCATGTGATAGCGATTTCTATTTCTATTACGATTACAACTATGGACACGGAGCCCACGGGGTATATTACATTTCTGTTTGAAAAAATGCTGACCTGGTCGTCTTCTATAACTCCTGGTTTATTTCCTCGAGATTTAGGCTTAGTTTAGTTAGTTCCGCGGAGTAGGAGATGTTTTGACAGATCTACCCCGGGAGCTCCGAGGGGGGAGCGGGGCGGGGGGAACTCGAGGGCAAGGGGGAACGGGACGGGGGGGACTCGAGGGCGAGGGGAAGCAGGGGGAGGACGACTCGTTGGTGAGGGGGAGCGGGGGGGAGGGACGACTCGTTGGTGAGGGGGAGCGGGGGGGTCGGCGAGCGTGTCGGGACATGTTTATTAAACATTAATAAACATATCGTATTGACAAAAGGTACCGCCGAGGGGGGGGGTAGGTGTCCGCGTTCTACGCCGAGGGTGGTCCGCCGGGGGGGGGGATCGTCACTTTATCGGTGCGGGGGTATTACAAAGGCGCCGTTCGGCTGCTGGAATTTTATCGGCGAATATAAACAAAACAGCAAGTTAGACACTTGACTCTGCAATGATCTCACTTTTCTAAAACATGCGAGCCGCCATTCGGTTACGGCGTCTTACTACAAAAGCGAGCGTCGATGGTCCGACGACGGTTTAAAGATAAAATAGCCGAGGTAAACAATTGATAAAATGTGTCACCGATGACGATTTAACTGTTGCGGAGTCCTCTTTATGTTTTTTCTAGAAAGAGCAGCTGTCTTTCTTGCTCCCGTCCCCCCCTTTTGTCCTGACACGCGTCTGTTACTGCTCGCGGCCACGATGAAACTAAATTCAACGGCGGTTATGGGAGGCGGGTAAAAAGTTGCCCAGAGAGAAGAGATATAATAGTTTATACAACGATGATAAGGGCGAGCGTCAACGTTTGTTGGCGTTCTTTTTTCCTCGCGCGGATTTAACTTTAATTATTATTTAAAATATTATTATTATGAAATATACTTAATAATAGTGAAGAAAGCGGAAAAATGAATAATAAATAATATATATATGAAATTAAGCATAAAAATATTTATTCATAAAATTTTAAATTTTAAAAAATTACCACACTTCTTCTTTTTCTCTCTTGAACTCGTGTTCAATTTTAAACAGTCGTCGAAATCTATAAATGTCTTCGTCTCCCGACACGTCCCAGATTTCGTTATTATGCTCAACATCTACTTGTCTGAACCATCGTACCAAACGCTGGGTATGTATATTGATAAATTCACGAATGCGGATTTCGTTGAAATATATAACATTTGGCTAAAAACAAATTATACAAAAAATTAAAAAAAAAAATTTTTTTAATTTTTTAAAATTTAAAATCTGTGAAAAAAATATTAAACACACTTGTCTGTGGGGGATCCAAACCCTCACCATATGAAAAAGTGGGATCTCGTGCACCGGCACGTTGTCGACCCATATTCACTGTAACGCGTTAACAGAATAGTTAATTTTAAAAAAATATATATATAATATACAATTATGTATTGTTGCGTGCATGCCGCCCCGGTATGCTTTTTCAAAAATGTTACACCCAAGCCGACAGTTAGTCCGTGACTCTCTCAGACACTTATTCACACTCGCGCACTCACAAAAATAGCGACGATCGTTTATTAAAAGACTGCTCGCTGCACGCTTCAGCTTGGAGTTCGAAAAGCATACCGGGCGACACGCACGCAACGGTATTAAGTATACATACTCCTACTGCGGAATAAACAATTTCTATGCAGTCTTCGATTCTATGATATCTTCGTTCCATTTCTTCTTCCATTTTATCTTGATTCGTTTCTTCTCGGTCCATTTCTTATTCTTACACAGTGCTCTGTGCTCTACTTGCGAATGTTTTGACACTACTGACTGACTGACTGACTTAACTGACTGCAGAGGACTGAACCAGAAAAGTAATTAAGATAAAATATATCTAGCGTTACAATAACAAAAAAAGGATTCGTTGGAGCATCGACACCACATAGGCGAGCGTCGCCGGAGCATGGCTTCATAGTTTACGATATATCCAAGCGGCTCGAGTGGTTCGAGTCAAACGTCGCATATACTGCTCGAATAAAAATGCGTGTGAAGAAATTAAGTCATGATTTATATTTTAAAAAATACATTTTTTTTTTTTTTTTTACATATTTTTTGTTTTTACGTACTACGGTAGCGCACTAAAAAATAAAGCTGCGAGCTCAAATCGATGAGCTGATGTTTATCGAAGGCATCGCTATCGCGTATTACATTCAATACTTGCGTAGGATTCGTTACAGTGGACGCGATTTTGGAGAATTGCGAGAACTTGACATCGACCGTTTCGACAATTCTGTTCAATCGATGAAACATTGCGTCGATGCACAGATCAAGATCGAGCATAAGGTGTAACGTCGATTCGATCATCGTTAAGCGTACGTTTAAAGACTCGAGACGTACGAGTTTGACACCGTTAATCGTACCAATTCTCAATGTTAACGGTCCAACGTTTATAAAATCACACGTATCTTTAGAGGATCGAATGAAATTCAGAATGTTCCGTCGTTGTTTGTAGAATCCCTTCCACGTTTCGAGGGACAGTATCAATTCCGTTCCTCGATGATCTTCTACGGCGATTTCCACGTAATTCGGTGGACCCACGTTAACGCCAATTTCAAGAAATTTGTATCCCGTAGCCGTCAACGCGTATCGTCTACTGAGTATACGAACCGCGCGACGCTTCAACGAAATGCTGTAAAAATAATGAAATTAGTAATAAAATATAAACAAGCACAGTATCAACTGTGCCGCAATCAACACGTAGAACTGCGTCTATTAGAATACAACATATATGGAAGAGGCATTGAACATCGAGTCTGTGTCCAACATCGTGCGAGAGAGAAAGGTAGTGAAGCCTAATCGTCCGCAATGCGCATACGCAATAGGCATCCATTCATCCATTCATTCATTCATGCAGTCAGCGAGGCAGCAGGGAGGGAGGAAAGCCAGGCAGCCAGGCACCAGGCAGCCAGCCAGCCAGCCAGCCAGCCAGCCAGCCAGGCAGTGAGGGAGGAAAGCCAGGGAGCCAGGCACCCAGGGAGGCAGGGCACGAGCAGCAAGGCACCCCAGGGATGCCAGTCGCCGAGTGCAGCCAGGGATGCAGGAGCAGGCAGGGAGGGAGGAGGGAGGAGGAAAGCGAGGCACCCATGCCACACACACAGCCAGGCAGCCTAGGAGCAAGGGAGGAGGGAGCCAGGGAGGAGCAGGCAGGGAGGCAGGGAGGGAGGGAGGAAAGCCAGGCACCCAGGCACCCAAGGCAGCCAGGCAGCGAGGCAGCCAGGGAGCCAGGCAGCCAGGCAGGGAGGGCAGGAGGCAGGAGGTGACCCAGGCAGCCAGGCAGCCAGCAGGCAGGAAGGAAGGCAGGGAGGTGAGGGAGGAAAGCCAGGGACCCAGCAGCCAGGCAGGCAGGAGCCATGCAGCCAGGCAGGAGTGAGCAGGCATCCATCATCAGGGTGAAGTGATTCACCCATTATCCATTATCCATTCACCCATCATCATTCCAATCCATGGAGTCAGGCATTAATTTATTTATTAAATCCATTCATCAATTCATCCATTCACCAATTCATCCATTCATCTATTCATCAATCTATTTATTTATTTATTCATTTATCTACTTATTAAATCCATTCACCCATTCATCCATTTATCCATTCATCCATTCATTCATTCATCCATTCATTTATTTATTTATTAAATCCATTCATCCATTCATCCATTCATTCATTTATTTATTTATTAAATCCATTCATCCATTCACCCATTTATTCATTCATCCATTCATCCATTTATTCATTCATTTATTTAATTATGAAATTGCGAAAACCCTTAGCTTACATCGAGAGAGAGATCTTTCAAAAACTATATAATAAAGTATATTTTCCTTTAATACTTTTCGAGAACAAACCCATATCAAAAAATTAACCACGAAAACAGTTAGCTTACATCGAAAGCTTTCAAAAACTATAAAATAAAGTATATTTTTCTTTAATACTTTTCGAGAAGAAGAAAACGTTGCATGAAAATGGCATGGGGCATGTAAAGATGTAATGCGCCAGAACGGCCCCGTTTCTCAGCACCGCCGCCTCCTTTACAACAAATCTCATCCCGACGACAAAACTTTGCAGGTCGACGAACGTTGGTACGGGCATGAAGAGATATCTCTCTTTCTTCGACGCGTGAATCGAGAGGAATGACGCGCGTTTCGCAACACTCTGATTTTTATATCCTGCTCCCCTTTTTCCCCTCTCATAAATTTGTATCGGGAGTTAAAGAGAGAGAAAATTTTCGTCGACGTTGCCGCGAACACTCAGACTATTTTGCGCACTACGTTGGTCAACGGATTGTACTCGATCACGCGATCGTGTATGATGAGACAGTACGCGGAGGTATTCGGCGGTACGTTTTTCATGCAATCGAATTCTAGTCTGACATCCACGGTGGCGTTTTTGACGGATTCGTTTTGTCGAGAGCAATCGATGATCACGAACGGGCCGTTACGTAGAAAAGTCGAAACGGTGAGACTCGGCTCGAAATATTCGTATCCGTAATAGCCCTTGCAGAAACGCGCGTACATATCGTACAGAATCGCCTATCTGTGTTTACCAAAGTCCAAATTCAAATCGTCGTACGGATAGACTTCAGAGTTTAGGTAGAGTTTCACGTTAGTCAATTTGCAGTCGTCGAATCGGCTCGTGTCCGCGGACATGACGTTCTTCCGACCCGTTTGCAGAGCGAAGACGACGTATCGCGGTTTCTCGAGCTGAGTCGCGGTCTTAATGGCCCACGAGTGCTTAGTCGTGTTCTGCAACAGGGGATACTTGTACAGATCCCACGAACGGAAACCCATACTTAGATATCGTCCGTTTTCCAAGGTGCGCAGCATCGACAGCTTGTTGACCTCGCTCAATACCACGTGAGGCATTCGCCACTGTATCTTGAGTAGTTTGACAGTAGGCTCCAACGCGAGACTTCCCATCAGACAATTGTTGTCGGTGCGCGATTGTATCAAGATTAATTCGTGACGAGCGTTGATCACCACGCGTTTGTAATCTTTGCAAAATCCCAGTAACAGGTTGAGCGGTACGCAGAAATTGAAGTATCCGTTCGCGTTATTATGTGGTTCCCAGCCCGCGTTTCGCAGGATCACGCTTCTGTCGGACGATACCGTTACGTAGTTCTTGAGTGTGCTGGTTATTCCTACGTTTCTGCAATGATCAATCTCCACACCGTCGAGCTCGTATCGAATTTTATCGGAGAAGCCTTCACTGGCGCACAGTACAATTGCGCACGTTGCAATTGCACACAGTACTATTGGACACATAAAGTCGCGCACCGTACAATCGCGCACAGTTCGTTTGGACACATTTCATTAGCGCACAGTACAATTGGACACCGTTGCTTTTGGACACAACACATATTATTAACTTATTTAAATAAATAAACGTATGTGTGTGTGTGTGTGTGTGTGTGTGTGTTGGATTGGACACGGTTTTCGCGTACCGTTACAATCGCGCACCGTTACAATCGCGCACCGTTACAATCGCGCACCGTTACAATCGCGCACTGTACAATCGCGCACCGTACAATTGCGCACCGTACAATCGCGCACCGTTTAATCGCGCACAGTTAGATCAAGCGTATCTTAAATATTCATACGTTATGACTGGATACATCTGAGAAACGGCAATGAAGTGTAAAGCAAAACTGGAGAATAATATAATGTAATTATTAATAATTATATTATATTGTTCCGTATAAGTTTGCCTTGCATACCACCGTTTTGACAGATTTACTAACCTCTCGTAATGTGTCAGCGTAATAATTTATTTTTATTTCAGAAACATGCTTCTTTGAGCTTTATGTCGAATGCAATGTCAGTAAGTATTGTGTATTTTTATATTTCGTAAAAATACAAGAATGCAGTTCAATAACATTCCTAGCAATATTCGAAGAAGTATTAAATTCCTTATTTTCAGTGATGAATTATATTCTATATTTATGTTATAGATAGCATATCACGGTGTTTTGTGCAGCATCTTCATCAGTGCTGAGATGGAAAAAGTTTACTTACAATACAAATTGCTGTTTCCGTGTCCTTCAGGTAAGTTGCTAATTAATAAACTATTCGTACGTATATACTGCAATACGTATACTCATGAGATTTGACATTTCTACTAAAGAGTTTTTCTGTATACGAATTTATAATATACAATACTATTTATTAACATTTTTAAACGCCAATTTCAGGTATAAGAGAACTGAGAGCCGCATATTATACGCATCTATAGCAATTTGCACAGCAGGCCTGTTATCGAGCACTAAAAAAAAAATTCATTAACAAAACACGAGATTCTTTTAAGCGAGAGTTGATTATAATTTTCTCCGCTATTAGAATCCTGTGAAATGTTATGAAAACATCAACGATCATCTTTTATCTTCCTGACTTTTTGGGAAATTGAAGCTTTACTCTCAAAGCGTGTTTGTACAATGCCATTTATTGTCCATCACAAGCAGTCAAAACAAGAATCTACAAAAAGCAACATTATGTATTAAATATATATATATATATATACAATAAATGACGTAAATAAATTAAAAGTTTATTTACACATAATTGTATTCTTTTAATCATAATGATCATTTATATATGAACCTCTGTTTCTTGATAGTTAAACTACACAATTTCTAGTGTATATACATTAAAAGAGAATGATTCAAATGTTTAGAATATCAAAATGGACTGTTATTCAAATAATCATTATAATCAAAAAATTTTATCGATCGGATGATATATGATAGATACTAAACTGGATTGTAAATCGCTGTATAAACGTAATCTATGATAATTGTAAAATGGTAATGATAATGGTTTCTTATTAAAACACGTTTTTTTTCTTTACAATTTATATCTTTATTGAACATTTTTATAAAATGTACTTATCGTGTTGTATAATGTATACGGCGAAACGTTAGAAAAATAATATCACATGGCAGCGCATTATACATTTATACATATACTTATGTATCTATACATAGGAAGACTATCAAATTATCTTTGGTCATGTATCTCTTGCACAAAAGGTAAAATCTATGTATTTAATTACAATGAGCTGCATATATTACGCATAAACAACTTCAGGAACTAGAACATTCATTTACATTTTGAAAGGTATTTAATTGTTATAAAAATAAAATAGAAAAAGATGAAAAAAAATGTCTTCCGCTTTGAACTAACTTACAGGAAAATAAAAATAATTTTAAACAAAAGATCTGCATTTCTGTGTCGCACTGACAACGAATTTACATTTATAACGTCGTTAGTTCTCGTCTCTTTGTAGACTATTTGATAAAGACAATTACATATAAAAGAACTAGTTTAAACTCATGTGGACACGCCATAGTATATAACTGCAGTTCTTATAATAAAGACGAAACTGAAATATATAAGTATAATTGCAAAAATATGAATGTCACAATAAAAACAATACCAATATAAAAAATGCTTTCTTATGCTAAGACATTTCAGAAGCAGACAGCTTCTTACGGGTTTTCTAACTCTAAAATACTTTTCACAAATATAATATTGCATACCGAACATCGATAACGTTCCAAACGTTTGATGCATTAAGGAGGTTCGATGGCTTCATCGGAGGGAGTAGTGGGACGCGGGGGTTCTGGAAACAGCGCACTAGCGTTTGAAGTAGTGGGAATGAAAGGGATTGCTCTGATTGGTCGCCGCGTGCGTATAATGCGTGCTGCTGTTCACGTCGTTCACGACCGTGGCAGTCTAGCAGACGAAAAATCAAGCAATTTATGCTTTAATAATTAATTTTTCTACGAAATGTGCGGTAACCTTCCCCTTTCTTTCGCTCATTTATTTGTAAATTATTAAGTTACATGTGCATATTTTTCTTTCCTTATCATTTGCATTTTTTCTTGCACTTATTTCATTCTGAAGGTATATGCAATATATCATTTCCCATAAAAACCTATGTTAAAAATGCAGCCAATTTCATGAAATTTTAATATGTTGTTTTGGAATGCAAAATAGAATTATGTGAATTTTTTGGGAATTTTTTACCGTCCCGTTTTGAAAAAAATCTAATCCAAAAATTGTACTTTTTAAGTTTTTGGAGTAGATTTTTTTCAAAACGGGACGGTGAAAAATTCTTAAAAAATTCACATAATTCTATTTTGCATTCCAGAACAACATATTAAAATTTCATGAAACTCTCTGCATTTTGTTGTAGCCATCGAACCTCCTTAAACGCAACAGCAAAATGACCACGGAGTACAAAAATACAAGAGGGTTTTTATTAAACTTGACATTTTGAATTATTTAGCTTTTGTAATGCTTGCCGTCCATTTGTCTGCAGCTGTTGATCAATTCTAGGTAAAACCAATTTTGGAAACTTCGTCATATCAATACTCCGCTCAGGTATGCTTCCGTGTTCATTGTAAGAGTTTTCTATAAGTAAGAAATAATGCAACAATTAGTATACAAAATTTTGTCTAATGCAATAGCATACTAAACTTGAAAGAAAAGTGGAATTTGAAAATTAAGTTGTAAAAAATTAAAAAATGGAAATATCTATAAAAATAAAAAAATAAAACTATGTAGTCGACTACACAAAGGTATTTGCGTGTGTTTTTTCTATTAAACAATTTTAATATATATATATTCTATAAAATATATTAAAGAGAAAAAAAAGAAAAATTATGGCATAAGTAAGCTTTTGTGTTTGACCTGATTCGCACTATTTAAGAGTATAATTTTTTTCAAGTTATTGCAGAAGAAGAAGGGCCATGTGTATTTTACAAGTTTCCTATCTGCATGTCTCAAAAAATTGAAGATACGTATAAAAAATTTGGAAACTTATATCTTCTATTGTATAAACTGATTCTACACTTTAATATATATTGAATCAAGAATATAAAAACTTTGGTCTTTTTCAAAAAGTTATTCCACTAATATTTAGAAAATTAGTTTTTATTTATATGTACAAAGACTAAATTTAATTATAAATACAGACTGAATTTGTGAGATTGAAAAATACTTGACGTTTTCGGATATTCGACTTTCTCTTTACAAGAACTATGTACTAGTAATAATGAAGAAAGTGATTTAAGAAAAACTTAATAATGCGTGCTACGTAATTTCACTAGATTTAAAATATCTGAAATTTGTGTATGCTAAGACATTTCAGAAGCAGACAGGTTCTTACGGTTTTCTAACTATAAGACAAGTTTCATAAGTAGTATTGCATATCGGACATCACTTATGTTCCAAACGTTCGATACATTCAATGCAACAGGCGAGATGACCACAAGGTACAAAAATATGTGTTCGCGCATTTGTAGTAACACAGCGTGCAGATATCTTCGGTAGACTTCTCTGTTGATACATTCTGACTGTCTTGAAGATCCCAATTTACAATGTGGAATGGAAGTTCTTCACAGGCATTACTGTCATCCGAATACCAATATCTATAATCGTCACCAGGCACCTCATATATTGCTTCATCTGTGAAGAGAAAACGGAAATAAAATTTTTAATATTGCTTATATGTCTCTGTGCAAAAAGAAATAACTTTAATTTTACAATTTACAGCAGTGTTGTGTACTACTAAATGGTGATAAGATTACCTCGTATTTGAGTTTCAAGTCTTCAGCTTTTGTAATGCTTGCCGTCCATTTGTCTCCAGCTGTCGATTAATTTTACGTAAAACCAATTTTGGTAACTTCGTCACATCAATGTTCCGTACATGCATGTTTCCGTGTTTATTGTAAGAGTTTTCTATTAATAAGAAATAATTCAATAATTAGTATAAAACATTTTTTCATGCAATAATATCCACTTTTAAAAAAGGCGTGTTAACTGAGTGAATTTCGTTTGTATCAAAAAATTGAAGCCTCTTTTCCGCGATGCCGATTGGTTATCTCGATTGATTGCCGCGCCATAGCTTTGCTTCATCCCGTTAGGGACTGTCATCGCGAAGTGTGGCGAGTTTCGTGCGTGTAGTGCGTCTGAGTGCGTCGTGTGTGTCGTGATGTGACAGCTCGCGTCGTGTCGCGAGGTTAATATTATTTCACTTTTCCGCGATGCCGATTGGTTCTCTTGCTGGGCTTACTTCATTTGCAGCTGTCATTGTATATTTTGACAGTTGTGTGTATCAAAGGTTAATATATAGTAATAGCATAATGTTAAAGCTAAATAGCGCGCGCGAAGCGCGCGTCTGTAGTGTCTAGTCTATCCATCCATCCATAATAAAAAAAGTCATGTTTACCGAGAAGTGAGCTTTGCGAGTCGAATATCTCGCACGTAGTGTTGCCGCTTTTCCGCGTGCGTGATTGGCCGGTCGAAGCCGAATGTGATCGCGGGAGATCGCGGCGAGCTTCGTGCGTGTGTGTCGTGAGTGTCGTGAAATCGTGATGTGACAGCTCGCGTCGTGTCGTTAGGAGGTTAATAATAATATTATAGAGAGCGAAGGGTTGATGATGATGATTAACGGCGAACTGGTAAAAGTAGATCAATTTCGGAGAGAAGAAATAATAAATTGCACATGTGGTTTTATGGAAGAGGACGGTTTAATGATCTCTGTCTCTGCTGGCAACATGGACATTGTAATTTTATTGAAAAGGAAAAGGATGTTTCTGAGAAATATACATTTGTTACATATGTCAAAATCCATGTCGACTACGGCCGTCTAAGAAATAATATCACGATAAGGATTGGATCATGGAAGGAAAATTGTCAAGGTAATTTATTTATTAATATATTTACGTTTATATTTAGATTGTGCGTGTGGTTATAATTATTTATATATAGTAATCTGTTTATATGTTATTTATTGATTTTTTAATTTGCAGCTTGTCTAACCTAACTCGAAATCATCAGTATAAGATAAATCAAAGGATTGCAATGTTGAAGCGTTCTTATGACTTGGTTGCTGCACTTTTACAAATTCAATAACTTCTTCATTGGCTGTGCGTAAAAATCAACGTGGCACATTAAGTTATAAAGTTATATACGTCTGCCTTCTTGGAAAAGTTTTTTTGTCTGCATTATAACGACTAATTATGGAAGAGGACGGTTTAATGATCTCTGTCTCTGCTGGCAACATGGACATTGTAATTTTATTGAAAAGGAAAAGGATGTTTCTGAGAAATATACATTTGTTACATATGTCAAAATCCATGTCGACTACGGCCGTCTAAGAAATAATATCACGATAAGGATTGGATCATGGAAGGAAAATTGTCAAGGTAATTTATTTATTAATATATTTACGTTTATATTTAGATTGTGCGTGTGGTTATAATTATTTATATATAGTAATCTGTTTATATGTTATTTATTGATTTTTTAATTTGCAGCTTGTCTAACCTAACTCGAAATCATCAGTATAAGATAAATCAAAGGATTGCAATGTTGAAGCGTTCTTATGACTTGGTTGCTGCACTTTTACAAATTCAATAACTTCTTCATTGGCTGTGCGTAAAAATCAACGTGGCACATTAAGTTATAAAGTTATATACGTCTGCCTTCTTGGAAAAGTTTTTTTGTCTGCATTATAACGACTAATTATGGAAGAGGACGGTTTAATGATCTCTGTCTCTGCTGGCAACATGGACATTGTAATTTTATTGAAACGGGAAAGGATGTTTCTGAGAAATATACATTTGTTACATATGTCAAAATCCATGTCGACTACGGCCGTCTAAGAAATATTATTACGATCAGGACTGGATTATTGGAAGGAAAATTGTCAAGGTAATTTATTTATTAATATATTTACATTTATATTTAGATTGTGCGTATGGTTATAATTATTTATATATAGTAATCTGTTTATATGTTATTTATTGATTTTTTAATTTGCAGCTTGTCTAACCTAACTCGAAATCATCAGTATAAGATAAATCAAAGGATTGCAATGTTGAAGCGTTCTTATGACTTGGTTGCTGCACTTTTACAAATTCAATAACTTCTTCATTGTCTGTGCGTAAAAATCAACGTGGCACATTAAGTTATAAAGTTATATACGTCTGCCTTCTTGGAAAAGCTTTTTGTCTGCATTATAACGACTAATTATGGAAGAGGACGGTTTAATGATCTCTGTCTCTGCTGGCAACATGGACATTGTAATTTTATTGAAAAGGAAAAGAATGTTTCTGAGAAATATACATTTGTTACATATGTCAATCCATGTCGATACGGCCGTCTAGAAATATATTACGATCAGGACTGGATTATTGGAAGGAAAATTGTCAAGGTAATTTATTTATTAATATTTACTTTAATTTAGATTGTGCGTATGGTTATCATATTTATAATAGTAATCTGTTATATGTTATTATTGATTTTTTAATTTGCAGCTTGTCTAACCTAACTCGAAATCATCAGTATAAGATAAATCAAAGGATTGCAATGTTGAAGCGTTCTTATGACTTGGTTGCTGCACTTTTACAAATTCAATAACTTCTTCATTGTCTGTGCGTTAAAATCAACGTGGCACATTAAGTTATAAAGTTATATACGTCTGCCTTCTTGGAAAAGTTTTTTTGTCTGCATTATAACGACTAATTATGGAAGAGGACGGTTTAATGATCTCTGTCTCTGCTGGCAATATGGACATTGTAATTTTATTGAAAAAGGAAAAGGATGTTCCTGAATGTGGAACGCTTCCACATTGACATATGTAACTGCAAACGTATGTAGTATTTCTTGTGACATGCTATACGTTATCAAAGATAAAGCATTAAAAATTGATGACTACGATTGCTTCATGCAACATTTCTTATGGTTTACGGAGAACATCATGTTGTTCTCTATAGTTACAACCATAATCTCTTGTGTGTTTTATCTCTAAATGGTATGTATTCTAAAGATTGTCTGAAAATAAGGTATGTGGTATTCCAGAATCATTAGATTTGTATAAAAATAATATCTGTCTAAATTTGAATCTTTTTACAGGAAACTTTATGTTTTGGTTATCCAGTAGAACATGTAGTTTCTTCTCCCGATGCAAATACAGCTTACATAAAAGTAAGAGATCAAATATTTAAATACACAAGAAACGGAAAACTTGAACAGACAAATATAACGTTAAACGAACAGTGTGATCAAATAGAAGTTATACGAATTGATATCAAAAGATATTATCCTTGCTCTGTCTTCTGGAAAATAGTTTCTTGGTCGACGGAAAAGAAATTGCTAAAAATATTACAAGTTTTTACGTACATTCTGATTTTTTGTTTCTTACGACACTGCAATGTACATTGATTTGTGTCTTATTGAACAAAGTTAATATAAAGCAGCTAAATGATTAAGCAGCTAAACGTGATTTAACTAACCAGCTCTGGGATTTAAATATGAACGAGATTTTATTTGCGGGTAAATACATACTTTTTATAATCTTTTTTTTTGTATACCGCATATTTTTCTGACTTTAAATATATCGTTACAGATACATCAGGTACCTACATCAGACGACTCGAAAAAGGTTCTCGTATAATAACGGCGATACCGCACGACTCAAAAATAATTTTATAACTGCCTAGAGGAAATTTAGAATGTATACAGCCAAGGGCATTATCGGTGCATATAGTAAAATGTTACCTGAATAACTGTGATTATTTGACGGCACTTGCTATAATGACTAAACAACGTATAAACTTGAATTTATCATACGACCACGATCCACAATTATTTCTGGATAATGTGAAAAAGTTCCTAGAAGATCTTGTACAGCATAAGAAGTTAAATTGGTTGAATCTGTTTTTGTCAGAATTACAAAATGTCGATGTCACCCGTACAATGTACGCGTTTTGTTATGTGGATGGCCCTGTCAAATCTGACACTAGAAGTAACAAAATACAATTAATAAGGTAGACGAAATCTGTAAATTATTAAGAGATGCCATGGAGAAATATCAAGTTGCGGATAACTTAATACAACCAATATTGATAAGCTTGGTGAAAAATTAACAAAGACAAGGATTGGGAAAATACACTTAGTAAAATAAAGCAAGTGAAAATGTTGGAGGATTCACAGAGATCAGAGTTACATGATCCTACCGTATCCACTTATGAAGCGTTAAAGTGTTCACTGCATTTCGTCACTATCGATACGTTATATGATGTTTCATTAGGCATGTATGATTTAGAACTCGCAATGTTTATAGCGTTTGAATCATCGAAAGAAGATCCCAAAGAATATATTCTATTCTTGAATAATTTGAAAAAATTGGACCCAAATTACATGAAGTATTCTATTAATATGCATCTTAAACGTTACGAATTAGCGTTAAAATATTTGTCTAAAGATTCAACTAACAATAAGTTTGAGGAATTATTAAATTTGATACGTAGTCATAAATTATACCAGGCGGCAATAAAATTGTTTGAGAAGAATACTATAGAGTATAAAAAGGTGGCTGAAGTTTATGGAGAATTTTTGTCAAGTGAAGGAAAATATGTGGAAGCTGGTTTTATAGAAGTGGCGATCTTGACAAAGTTGTAGAAACATTTAGAATGTTAAATGATAATTGGGAGAATATAATCGCAATATCAAAAGAGATGAAACTACGGTAAAGATATACAATTTTTTTTCGTATATGCATGAAAGAATATTATCCTATCATCGTTAGAATTAATTACATATGCTTCTATACACATAAGAATTAATTTTTTCAGCCCAGCAAATTCATACAAACTTCATAAGACACTGGTTGAACGTTTGAAAGCAGAGCGGAAATATAAACATGCAGCTATAGTATTAAAAGAATATCTAAATGATGCTGAAGAAGCAGTTGCGCTATTATATGAGGGGAGATTTTGGAAATATGCAATACGATCGTGTTTATTTTTCTGAGGTATATATATATATATATATATATACTTTTTTTTAAAAGAAATTAATCTTTCTTAACTATATAGATAAAAAAGATAGTAGAAATAGAGTTTATGCTTTCTTTAAAGCAGAAAATAATTGGTACATTGAAAAGTTTACATAAATACAAAGTATAATAATAGCATATAATTGAAGTAAAGCCCTTTGCACAATAGGCGATAGTGACAACGATAAAATTGCCGACAAAGCTATACCTTTGTTGGCAACTTTGTCGCTGTCACTATCATCATCGCTATCGCCTATTGTGCAAGGCGTCAGACTATTATAGGACAGGTTGCCGTTATATTGTATTATTACAGTAATTTCTTGTACTTTTACGTCATTACGCATGATCATGTACGTCTATATCATGTCAGTATGATAGACACTCTAACCACGCAACTATTAATTTTAGTACTTAATAATTTTTTATCTAATTGAGAATGACAATTTTAACTTATAGATTTATTCATGTTTTACGCACCAAAATACACAAAATTAAAATTTTAGCCAAATCGGTGAGGAAGCTTCTTTCCTTAAAAAAAGTATAAAATAAAAAAAAAAATTTTAATAGAACCGACTTCAAAAAGCTCTAAAAAATAAAAAATAGAATTTTTATATATTTTTTTAAATTTTTTCTTATTTTTTACAGTTCTTTTAAAGTCAGTTCTATCTTTCTTTCAGTTTTTGAGCAATTTTTTAAATTTTAATTGTTTTTTGCATTTTTTAAAATAGATTTATATATCAATTGCTATGTGACATAACAGTCACGTGTAAAATTTAATTTTATAGTAAAAAATTAAATATAATTTATTTTTAACCGACTTCAATACGGATGGGTTCATAACAACTTAATTTTGACAAATATTTAGGTATTAAAAAGATGAAGGAACACGAATGTAAAGAGATCACGTCAGCGGAAACTCCATCGTTCTTCAATACAGTGGACAAAGTACTAAATCTAATGCATGTGACGTTAAAAGAAGCAAAATACATTATGACTATAGTGATGGATCTCAATGTTATATCGCTCGCGCTTCAAATCATTTGTTTAGCAGGTACATTCATTATATTTCTTATTTCACTTATAAAATATAATAATGCAATTATAATTAAATAATGAATGAATATAGGTAACATTTTATCAAGGACGCTATTAGGCAGAAGAGCGGAGAGAAACGAATATGCATGTAACAACAGATATTCGTTTAATTTGAAAGATTACATAACGCTGGATAAGAAAATTGAAAAGAAAGGGCGAGGCGATGGTGAGATCTCAATATATTTTTATATATTGTCGTTATTACGAAACTAGATATATGTTAGATGGCACGCGTAGGAAAAAAGCTGCGGCGTATGCTGGAGGCCTCGTACTTGATCCGAAGAAAGGTTTCTATGACAAGCTGGGACTGCTGATGGGCTTCAATTTTTGGTATTGTACAAGATGTATTAATCCGAGTATTATACAAGAGTACAATTTGTGTTTTACCATCGTGCCCAGTGCGGCGTATGCTGACGTCGAGGTAATTTTCTTATATACAAACAATATCATGAAGTAAATATCTGGACTAAAATATAATTTACACAGTGCAGCAATTAAATATTCTCGAGTTAAATCTGGAGTCAGGTATGATCCCGACGGAGATTCACAAATTAGTCAAAAGCAGACAGCAGATCAAGCAACTCATGAAAGCGCCGAATTTATTGCCGGAACAGAAAATGGATTACCATATCAGGCAAATGGCGTTGAACTTCACAGCCAATTTCATGCATGGATGCTTGGGGGCGATGCATTATCGATTTTACGCTAAAGGTCTCGCCGCTCTGATAACAGGTAAGACGCGAAATATTGCATATTTAAAACGCCTATAACATGAAGCATAATATATTATATAATACAATTTTTTTTACATAGGGCTTTAGCCTAGGAGGAGGACGAGGATAAAGCGAAGAGGAAGGAGCAATGTAAAGAACGCAAAGAAAAAGAACGAGAAAAGAAACGTGACGAAGATGATGGCAAAGGAAAGTGGGAAACCGTTAAAGGCGGCGTGGCTATTCCCTTCGAGAAACCGAAGATGTTCGTCAAGGACGTAGAAATTAATATTGGTGCGGTGTTGAAGAAACTTTCTGAGATAATTGCAGCTTTACTATACTAAGTTATAAAATAGATATGATTAATTGTTTTAAATTGATTATCAACATTTATTAAAAATTAGTTATATCATGCAATTTAAAACAGTTTGTTTCTTCTTTCGGATATGATAACAACTAATCAGACGTGTCTTATGCATTTTGCAAAATCACATGGTGATTTTGTTGATGCAATATATCGACACTTAATAAAATAGCTATCATTTTATCTGAATATTCTTATGGCAGCCAAAAAATTGAGATATCCCCCAACTTGCTTGTTTCAGATACATTTATATTGATGTAATTTGTGCATAATTCAAGAATAAAACATTTCTGTACATAAATTGACAATTGGTACGATAAATCTTTCCTTTAATATAAATAAAGCGACATATTTTACTTTCTTGTAAAATTATAGGAATAGTATCTTTCCCTCCTCCTCTCTTTCTCTCTACCTCTCTCGCTCACTTAATAATTACACGCCCGGGGGTATACTCAAGTAGTTAGATTGAATTATTTCAATTAAACTTGTTTAATTATAATTTTATATATTTTATTTTTAGTTGTTTACGTGTATCGAGAAGTGAGCGTTTCGATTCAAATATCTCGCGTCGTAGTGTTGTCGCTTTTTGATTGGTCGGTCGAAGCCGGCGATCGCGGGATCGCGGCGACTTTCGCGAGTTTCGCGCCTGTGCGTCGTGTGATATCGTGATGTGATCGCGTCGTGTCGTGAGGTTAATATTGACGTGATCTCTCATTATTAATTACAATTGTTTAATTTCGAATTTCGGTTGCGTCTTTACTCAAAAATCGAAGTGCTACGAAGTTATGGGTGTCACAAGAGGCGAAATATCAGTAGGTCGCCGGAGATAGGTAATGACAGTCGTGATCGTTACTATGTTTAGGCGGGCGTTACTTCTGTAGTAATTTACGATAATTAACTCGTTTACGCGGGATGAATTATTATCAGTTACTACAGAATCCTCATTTACGTGGAGGATTATCATATAAGTTACAGAAGTAAAGCTCGCGTAAACGTAGTATATGACAGATAGTGTGTGTGTATGTACGTAAACGCGTGCGTGCGTGCGTGCGTGCGTGCGTGCGTGCGCGCGTGCGTGCGTGCGTGCGTGCGTGCGTGCGTGCGTGCGTGCGTGCGTGCGTGCGTGCGTGCGTGCGTGCGTGCGTGCGTGCGTGCGTGCGTGCGTGCGTGCGTGCGTGCGTGCGTGCGTGCGTGCGTGCGTGCGTGCGTGCGTGCGTGCGTGCGTGCGTGCGTGCGTGCGTGCGTGCGTGCGTGCGTGCGTGCGTGCGTGCGTGCGTGCGTGCGTGCGTGCGTGCGTGCGTGCGTGCGTGCGTGCGTGCGTGCGTGCGTGCGTGCGTGCGTGCGTGCGTGCGTGCGTGCGTGCGTGCGTGCGTGCGTGCGTGCGTGCGTGCGTGCGTGCGTGCGTGCGTGCGTGCGTGCGTGCGTGCGTGCGTGCGTGCGTGCGTGCGTGCGTGCGTGCGTGCGTGCGTGCGTGCGTGCGTGCGTGCGTGCGTGCGTGCGTGCGTGCGTGCGTGCGTGCGTGCGTGCGTGCGTGCGTGCGTGCGTGCGTGCGTGCGTGCGTGCGTGCGTGCGTGCGTGCGTGCGTGCGTGCGTGCGTGCGTGCGTGCGTGCGTGCGTGCGTGCGTGCGTGCGTGCGTGCGTGCGTGCGTGCGTGCGTGCGTGCGTGCGTGCGTGCGTGCGTGCGTGCGTGCGTGCGTGCGTGCGTGCGTGCGTGCGTGCGTGCGTGCGTGCGTGCGTGCGTGCGTGCGTGCGTGCGTGCGTGCGTGCGTGCGTGCGTGCGTGCGTGCGTGCGTGCGTGCGTGCGTGCGTGCGTGCGTGCGTGCGTGCGTGCGTGCGTGCGTGCGTGCGTGCGTGCGTGCGTGCGTGCGTGCGTGCGTGCGTGCGTGCGTGCGTGCGTGCGTGCGTGCGTGCGTGCGTGCGTGCGTGCGTGCGTGCGTGCGTGCGTGCGTGCGTGCGTGCGTGCGTGCGTGCGTGCGTGCGTGCGTGCGTGCGTGCGTGCGTGCGTGCGTGCGTGCGTGCGTGCGTGCGTGCGTGCGTGCGTGCGTGCGTGCGTGCGTGCGTGCGTGCGTGCGTGCGTGCGTGCGTGCGTGCGTGCGTGCGTGCGTGCGTGCGTGCGTGCGTGCGTGCGTGCGTGCGTGCGTGCGTGCGTGCGTGCGTGCGTGCGTGCGTGCGTGCGTGCGTGCGTGCGTGCGTGCGTGCGTGCGTGCGTGCGTGCGTGCGTGCGTGCGTGCGTGCGTGCGTGCGTGCGTGCGTGCGTGCGTGCGTGCGTGCGTGCGTGCGTGCGTGCGTGCGTGCGTGCGTGCGTGCGTGCGTGCGTGCGTGCGTGCGTGCGTGCGTGCGTGCGTGCGTGCGTGCGTGCGTGCGTGCGTGCGTGCGTGCGTGCGTGCGTGCGTGCGTGCGTGCGTGCGTGCGTGCGTGCGTGCGTGCGTGCGTGCGTGCGTGCGTGCGTGCGTGCGTGCGTGCGTGCGTGCGTGCGTGCGTGCGTGCGTGCGTGCGTGCGTGCGTGCGTGCGTGCGTGCGTGCGTGCGTGCGTGCGTGCGTGCGTGCGTGCGTGCGTGCGTGCGTGCGTGCGTGCGTGCGTGCGTGCGTGCGTGCGTGCGTGCGTGCGTGCGTGCGTGCGTGCGTGCGTGCGTGCGTGCGTGCGTGCGTGCGTGCGTGCGTGCGTGCGTGCGTGCGTGCGTGCGTGCGTGCGTGCGTGCGTGCGTGCGTGCGTGCGTGCGTGCGTGCGTGCGTGCGTGCGTGCGTGCGTGCGTGCGTGCGTGCGTGCGTGCGTGCGTGCGTGCGTGCGTGCGTGCGTGCGTGCGTGCGTGCGTGCGTGCGTGCGTGCGTGCGTGCGTGCGTGCGTGCGTGCGTGCGTGCGTGCGTGCGTGCGTGCGTGCGTGCGTGCGTGCGTGCGTGCGTGCGTGCGTGCGTGCGTGCGTGCGTGCGTGCGTGCGTGCGTGCGTGCGTGCGTGCGTGCGTGCGTGCGTGCGTGCGTGCGTGCGTGCGTGCGTGCGTGCGTGCGTGCGTGCGTGCGTGCGTGCGTGCGTGCGTGCGTGCGTGCGTGCGTGCGTGCGTGCGTGCGTGCGTGCGTGCGTGCGTGCGTGCGTGCGTGCGTGCGTGCGTGCGTGCGTGCGTGCGTGCGTGCGTGCGTGCGTGCGTGCGTGCGTGCGTGCGTGCGTGCGTGCGTGCGTGCGTGCGTGCGTGCGTGCGTGCGTGCGTGCGTGCGTGCGTGCGTGCGTGCGTGCGTGCGTGCGTGCGTGCGTGCGTGCGTGCGTGCGTGCGTGCGTGCGTGCGTGCGTGCGTGCGTGCGTGCGTGCGTGCGTGCGTGAGCGTGCGCGTGCGTGCGTGCGTGCGTGCGTGCGTGCGTGCGTGCGTGCGTGCGTGCGTGCGTGCGTGTGTGTGTGTGTGTGTGCGCGTGCGTGTGTGTGTGTGCGTGTGTGTGCGTGTGTGTGCGTGTGTGTGTGCGTGTCCGGAGTTTGATCAAAATAACTATTTATAAATCTTTCTGTTCATTGTTGCATTGCAGAAGACTACAATCGATGGCGAAGATGACAGTGAAAGCGAATCTGATTGGAGCAGCGATTCAGACAGTGAGAGCACAAGTAACGATGACCACTATCAAAATATTCGCGTTTCATCAAAAAGTACGTTCTCTCAACCTATAAAATTGAGTAAAATTATTTTCTACATAATGAAAAATAATAAATTTAACGATATATTTTATGACACCATAATTTTTTTTTTTTTTACATAAGAGCCTAGGAGGAGGTCGATTAACCTCGCGACACGACTCGAGCTATTACATCTCGATCACACGACGCACACGCACACATGACGAAGGCAAATATCAAAATATTCGCGTTTATTGTTCCACCCAAATGCTCAGAAAAGAAAGATGTATTTTGTTAACGTACCTTTTATACTATTCGGATAGTATCGATATTTTATGCTGCTTAGAAACAAGTAAAAAGTATTTTAAGACACTTGTATCGTTTCCAAATTATAAAAACTTGTGTTTAGATTACAGATTTACGTTTTGGGTACTGGCGTATCTATTTCGTTGTAAATTTATCATTATGAAAAGATGATCGGTAGTAAATGAGAAATATGTGAATTAAAAATAGTAGCTAGGCAATATATACTTCTACCCTCTGAGCGAATTGCGGGGTTCGGGGGGGGGGAAGGTTCCCCGCGGGGGGAACGCCATAAGAGATGGGCGAGGGGGGTCCGGGAGGAGCAGGTGGTGGGGGTAAGAGTGGGGGAAAAAAGGAGTGGGGACGGACGAGGAGTTGGGGAAGAATTCCACTTCTGGCCTCAGGTACTCTGGAGGGGAGCGGGGAAGGGGGGTACCGCGATACCGACGGTGCGCGAGTTGGGAGCGTCGTCGATCGCGGCGAGGCGCGTACTGTCGCCCGGGTCGGACGTGGTTTCCGGCCGCCCGTTTTTTTTAAACGGCGAAAATCGCGAGTCGTCTTCCCGCGAGAGGGAGCGTCGATCGCGCGCTTCTTCGCTCCGACGGGCCGGACGCGGTTTTCCGACGTATCGAGAGAGATCGAGAGAGACGATACCGCTCTCTTCGTTCACCCCGAACCGTTACGTTTCGCTAATAATATTTTTTTATCGCGCGTCTGAACTCGTTCAAGGTCACTTTCGACGTCGCGTTCTCCCGCGAGGGGGAGCGTCGATCGCGCGCTTCTTCGCTCCGACGGGACGGACGCGGTTTTCCGACGTATCGAGAGAGATCGAGAGAGAGAGACGATACCGCTCTCCTCGTTCACCCCGAACCGTTACGTTTCGCTAATAATATTTTTTTTATCGCGCGTCCGAACTCGTTCAAGGTCACTTTCGACGTCGCGTCCTCCCGCGAGGGGGAGCGTCGATCGCGCGCTTCTTTGCCCCGAAGGGCCGGACGCGGTTTTCCGACGTATCGAGAGAGAGACCGAGAGAGACGATACCGCTCTCTTCGTCCACCCCGAACCGTACGTTTCGCGAATAATAGTTTTTTATCGCGCGTCCGAACTCGCGTTCAAGGTCGCTGTCGACGTCACATCCTCCTTTTGTTTTTCTCATCTCGAGCGACGCGGCGAGCAATTGTCGTTTTTTTTCCGGGAAAGAGTTTATCTCTGGGTATGGAAAACCAAAACGTTGAGATAACGAACGCGTATAAAAAGAGTTTTGCTCGCGACGGCGCGGCATACGGTGACGCGGATTGACAAATGTATCGTGACAGAGCGGTGCGAACCGATCGGAACGGGAATAAGTTGTTTTTTAATGCGGTATGAGCGACGAGTACGCGGAACTTTGTAAGCCAACGTTCAATCCTGAAATCAGGAAACCGATCGTGAAAATCAGCGAACCGTTCGTGAGGAACGAGGATCCGTCCCCGAGGGACTGGGATCCGTCCCCGAGGAACGGGGGTCCGCGACGCGTCGACTTAACGAGATATATGATTCGTCGTGAAATTGGAATCGCCGATCTCCGATCTCAGCGGAGTTTTCTCGATCCTCATAATTACGCTGAAACATTTTTTTGGCGGACTGTAGATGGAAATGTGTATTTAGATTTCGACATGTTAATGGTGCAATTTTAGCATCAGCGACACGTATTTGAGAAATGAACGATCGCCGCGATCACTCGTCCGCGGAATCGGACGTCGACTTATTCTGTCGCGAGCCCATGCCAAAGTTTTCGTCCGAATCGGACGACGAATCGGCGAGAGTCGACGAATCGGCGAGGGTCGACGCGTCGTCAAACGCACGCGCTTCGGTGGTGAGAGAAGACGCGCGATGGAATCTGGCTACCCATCATCTGCGAAGGGAAATTGGAGCGCGAAGTATTCGCGAGCGAGAGTGGATAGAGACGACGATGGCAAACTCCGCTAGGGCTAACGATTATATGCGCCGCCTACCCGTCGAGTATTATCTTTATTGCAAGACGTTGTACGGAGGAGAGGTGATACGTAGGATTCAAACCTATAGGTCTCGTCGTCTCTTCGCTCGAGTGAGATTCAACGTTCCCGAGGGCGAACCCTTCTGGATGCGATGTGGAACGAGTGCGACGAGTTGCTCGACGCGGACGGGTACCGCGCGTGGACACGGCGATGCGACGAGTGTCTCCGACTCCTGCGGGAGGAGTGTCGAGTCAAACGCTCCGGGAGGCGAGGAAATACGGGAGCCGTTATCAGAGCGGCGGCTCTAATAGCGCGATTGGAAGGTTCAAGGGAGGATCTGCGTCGACGATTCGAACGCGCCGTGGGTGGAAGGATTTTCGTGGTTCGAGATCGATACGGCGTTCCGACGCCGCGTACTGATCGGCGCTGTGACGAACTCGACGTACATCGAACCCGCGCGATTTCTCGAAGACGCGAAGGGCACCGTGCTTGAAAAAAAAATATCGCTCACAAGTTTTTTTATAAATTGGATAAATAAACATATAGATACGCGCATGTGTATCTCGAGACAAAATATATGTTATTTCATACTTATTTTCTTTATTCGTATCTTATAAAATAAATATATACAAAATATATTATAGAAAAATGAGCGTCGATGTCAATTTTTTTCCTATTTCTATGTGTTCTATCCCACCTACGTTTTTTCTCTCGATCTTACTCGCGTTTTCTCATACGCATGTTCTCTCAAATCCCATTTATTGTATAGTAAAAATCAATTCCGATGAATGTGTACAATTTTTTATTAAGGTAGTTCGATGATGAAACAACTTTTTTGCCAAATAATAATATGTTTTATATCGAAAGAACTTTCATGAATCGCTTAAACCCAGAAAAAAGATAATTCACTTTCAAATTAAGTGATTTTAATGATTTTAACATTGGTCTAATAGGAAAAAAGAGGTATTTTCCTATGAATAATACAAGTCTGCGAAAAAATCTTTTGCCAAGAATGTTCAAACGATATATATCGATGAAGAGAGGACGCAATGAGAAAAATCTATAGTTGAAGATGAACACGATCCACCGTACAGTTTTTAATTAATGTTGAAAACTAGTCAAGCGACGCGTTAACATACTTTATTTTAATCTGTTTTAGGCAAATATATTTACAACCTAAAAAATTACTACTGGGAATGGTCTTTTTTTTTACGTTGTTATTTAGATAAATCTTCTTGACATCTCTGCGCTCCCTACTGCATTATTTCTTTTTATTTTTTTTAAGTTTCTTACGGCCGGGGCTGCCTTATATTCCCAATTTTATTACCACACACGTATATACATTTTATACAATACAAAATAACACATTGCATTCATGCATTGTTTTTTAAATATTATTTAAATACAATAATATTTTAAAAAGCTTACTTTATCTTACCTATATTTGAATGATTTGAAGATAACGAAGGATCATCTATATTTATAGACGAGGAAGAAATCTATATTGAAGAGTCAGAGGATTTTTCCAGATCATTTCTGTTTATGAAAACGTTATATGGATAAATTAGCTTCTAATTATTATACAAAATTAAGACAATATAAATATAGAACATGAAAATATATATAAAATTTAATGATACTCTATGATTAATAATACAATCGAATACGAAATAATTATCAGCCACATTTTATCAAACAATTTCTTTCTTTTCTATACATATATATATATGGTATGTATGTGTGTGTGTGTGTGTGTGTAAAATGTAAAATCACATGTAAGAATGTTAATATGTATCGAAAGGTGATTATATTAGGGCCCGTATAAATAAATATCACGCTTCGATATATAGTTAGATTATTACATTCTTATGATGCAATTTTCAAATAATATTAACAGTTACCTAGTCTCGCTATGATCCTGCAGTTGTTCGCTACGATTTATCGGATCATTCTTATTCCTTATCATACAATGTATAGCCTTAAAATGTTTATTTAACGAACTCGTCGAATATTCGAGAGAAAAATGCTGCTTGGGACAGAACTGATCCGCGGGGGACACAGTTGACAGTATGTTAAAAATCGCAAGGATCCCTGCATCAGTCCTGTGCAAGAAGACACCGATTGAATTTCCAATAGCATGTACGTAAAGTCCTGCTGTCACGAGCCAAAATAGGCACAGCTGCTGCCTATAGTATGCCAGAAAAAATTTTCTATGTCCAGAAGCATATTAAATACGACTGAGAAGACGGTCGAAATGCTGATATGCCTCAAGTGACATTAGAGGAGATCAGTCAAAAGAAAACAGAAGAGATTGCAAGTAAAATAAAATAAATGATGAACAAAGAAACGATGCCGCGCACAGTGGGTCCAAAATCGATTTTAGCCGTCCAAAAAATCTGAACTTCCTAGAATATTTATATTTTATAATAAAATTTATGATAGATATTTTACATATATTTGCGGAAGTGTTCAGTCACATTTCACTTGTATTATTTAATATTTTTATGATAAAATATGTAAATATACAATATGAATGAGAATGAAGTATGACGTTATTGACAATAATTTTTCTTTCCTTAGCATTACCCATGAATAACGACAAGGACGTAGAAAGAAAATGTAAGCCCCCATTTTTTCGTTTTTTTGTTGATTTTAGTTTTTATATTTTTTGTTGGTTTATATTTTTTATTTTTTTGTTGGTTTTATTTTTTATTTGCTATTTGGTTTTAATATCTTGTTTAATTTTTATATTTGGTTGATTTCTCTTTTTATTATAAATATTTTTACAGTTTTGTCCCATTCATTATAGACTTAGTTTTCATCATTATTATCGTTATCATCATTATCCGACTCATTTTCCTTAATGACATCAGGTGTTTCAGTAGGTTTAAAAACGTCTGCAGAAATAGCGCCACTTTTTGGGAACAAGTTCGTCATAAGAGATGTATGTAAGGATCAGACGAAACAGCAATCTTTTAATAAATCCTCATTTGTTGCTACACGCGAACATTTTCTCGTGTGGTGCTCTCTGAAGTATCGACAAATCCTTATGTGCTTGTGCTTCTTGAGCTTCTTCAGATAAGAGTCCAAGTGGAAGAATGGCTGTCGATACAATCATCTCGCCATGATCTAATAATTTTATGTACAGTTGGGGGCATTTGTACCAATCATAAACCTTCCTGTACAGGTCTGCAGTTTCCTTACAATATTCGCCGAATTTAATGAATCGATCTCAAAACCGCAAGAATGGCTTTCATAAAGTAGAAACCGAATGGATAGGCCATTATCATTCCGGTAATTTCACTGGACATTGTTTGGATTTTCAAAGAATCTACGGGCAGTATTGCCGTCATTCGTGTTTCCACTACCTTGTTTTGGAAGATCTACGATTAATCCCAATTGCTGTCGGAGCTGATGTTGAATGAATTTTTTTTGTTTTCTCAAATTCCAATTTATCGGTACCTGTAATTCGCCATTTTTTCAATGTGAGTCTGTATGCAATATGAATGAGACACTCGAAACATCTTATCAAACAATGAAGTGGAGAGATACCAAATGACAGAGCAGATTCATCTATTGTGACGACTAGTCAGGTTAAACGTTTCAGATCTTTAGGTGTTGCTTTACAAATGTAACATTTCATACTGGAACTGTCATTCAATGCATTCCACACCTTTCCGTCTGCCATTGTTAATAACATTTTGAAATATATTACGATTTCGAATGTTCTCTCAATTTTAGTGGAAATAACTGGGTTATCTGTGAAGTCACGTACTCTTCTTCACTTTTATAACGGCCGCAGTTTCTTTCAGAAACTGAAAACGCAAAGGCCTACAATATCTCACTGAAGATGGACGAGGATTGCTCCACAATACAGACATTTTTTCCATTTGGAGATGTATATCTGAGCTGCAATGGAACAAGCCATGTCGCGAAAAGATTATGATCTGAAACTGCCAAACCAGAAGAAGCGTTTTGCTTATACTGAGATTGTCCAGATGAACCATCAAAGCCCCATTTCACAATTAATTCGAGTACTGATATACCCGATGATATTAAAACTGGCTCACATGCTTTAAGTAAACGAAAAGTCGTATGATTCAGAAGAGACTGCAAAGGAACTTCTGCAGAAGTATCAGTAACTTTTATTCCGATAGCATCGCTTCTTTGCCTCAAATATTTGTTTATAACTGGGATAACAAATCACTTCCCATCTCTTTTGCCTGCGAACGGATTAAATTATATTGGGATTTTGTTAGTTTCCCTTCTATTAATAATGATAATGCCTGATCTTCCGAATATTGACATTTTCAGGTTGTTTTTTAACAGAGGCAGATGATACAGTATCAGCAATACAACCAGCAACTTCTCTTTTACCCATCTTATATAAACCCATAGTTACAGTCGATGTGATTTCTTCGAAAGGATGAGATGCTAACAATTTCGAACATCTTCGTCTTTTCGTTCTTTCACTTGCATCTTCGAATGGAACTTTTGGACGCCCACGTTTATCAGAGGAAATAGATTCCCTAACTTTATTCTTATTAATAGAAAGTAATGAATTTGGAATGACCAATTCTTTGTCTAAACCATGACTTGTATTTTTTGATGAATTCATGCGAATTTCTTCGGAATTTTGATTTTCTTTGCATAATCTTATTAAGAAAGAGATGAATAAAATTATTTAAATCTTTCTCACAATCAGTAGAAAGCAAACATTTCGAAAGACCTAATTTATTCAAAATAAAATCTTCAAGAAATTTGACACGAGAAGACAGATCGACATTTTCCATTGCTTCATATACTTGAAGTCGCGTAAGAGAAACCATGTTTCGTCCGTACTGTACACTCAAAAGAATGAATAATAAGAAAAATAAGAATTTCCTGAAAAATAAGAATTTTAACCTAAAAAATAAGAATTTTTAACCTGAAAAAGAATAATAAACGTGGGTGAGTATGTCCTGACTCCTTAGAAGGATCGCTGGAAAAACCGTGCTGAGCGGCCCTAGTTATAGGAATCGATGTTGAATTTTAATTACGAGAAAGAATACTGGCGATGCGCCGCGTAGCGGCGCGACATGGCATTTGCGCCACGCGTAGCAATACAGAATCTGTTGTATCTTGAGAATCGCTGGGAATCGCGTGTTCTCGTATTGTATATCAGTTCTTATGAGTATACACCTTATGTAGGAGAAGCCCCATCGTGGAAGTCGATGGAAGTTTTTTTCTACAACATGATATGTGGTCTATTTTGAATTATATAAAGTGGTTGTAGAAATTTAAAAACTAAATTAATTTGAATTAATTTAAGAATGATATCAGTGGTTTTTTAGAGGCTCACATGTTGATAAATTATAAGAAAAAATGTTTTATTAGTCACTTCAACAATAACTTAAAATAATCGCTATATATTTGGATTACTTATTTGAATTGCTTAAGTGAGCTATGCAATACACTTAGTTCGATCATGAATTTTCTTCTCAAACAATGGCATATTTTATTAAAACTTTTATTTTTGCGTGCATTTGTTTAATAGGAAACAAGAAAATCACATAATTCCTTAAAATTTTATAGTTTATTTATATCATTTTTGGCCGGCTAAAATCGATTTGGACCCACTGGGCCGCGTAGCAAAAGAATCGCAAATTGATACGCACACAACATTTAAATGAAGAGGAGAAGAAGACCATTATAGAAATTTGCCGAGATTTTAGCGACGTATTGCATCTGGAAGGAGAAGCACTGACATGCACTGATATCGTCGCGCAATAAAATTCCAACAAAGGCGGGCAGCATACCGGTCAACGTTCGACCGTACCGATTGCCAGAAAAACATAAGGAAGAAGTAAATAGGCAAGTAAAAGAGACGTTGAAAAATAAGATTATTAGGCCTAGCACGAGCTCGGCGTGGAATGCGCCGTTGCTAGTTGTGCCGAAGAAAAAAGACGCATCCGAAAACAAAAATTAAGAGTGGTGATAGATTTTCGGTATGTAAATGATCTAACAATGGGAGATTCTTTCCCACTGCCCAACATAACCGATATTTTAGACCAATTAGGAAATGCAAAATATTTCACCACGTTAGATCTCGCATCAGGATACCATCAAATTCCGATGGAAGGAAGAAGACAAAGAAAAAACTGCTTTTCCTACACAGTACGGGCATTACGAATACAACCGAATGCCCTTCGGATTAAAAAATGAACCATCAACATTTCAAAGAGCAATAACAGCCGTATTAGCAGAATTAATAGGATTACAATGTCTAGTATATTTGGACATATGGAGCAAGTCTACACAAAACATAATAAAGATTAATCGAAGTATTAAGAAGACTGAGAAAATATAATTTGAAATTACAGCCCGATAAATGCGAATTCCTTCGAAAAGAAGTGACGTACCTCGGACATGTAATAACGGAAAACGGAATTTTATCCGATCCTTCAAAATTAGAAGCAGTAAAAGCAACCCAACACCAGCAAAAATAAAAGATATTCAGGCATATTCAGGCCTTCATTGGATTAGCCGGATATTACCGAAGATTTATTAAAGATTTCTCAGCGATTGCCAAGCCACTTACGAAACTAACCAAAAAAAATATCGAATTCGAGTGGGCGGCAGAACAACAAAACACATTTAAAATACTTAAAGAAAAATTAACTACAGCACCAGTATTAAAATACCCGGATTTCTCTCAAGAATTTATAGTGACTACCGACGCTTCAGATTACGCAATCGGAGCTATACTGTCACAAGGAAAGATAGGTCAAAATCAACCCGTAGCTTATGCGAGCAGAGTACTATTTAAAACCGAGCAAAATTATACAATACTAAAGAAAGAATTTCTAGCGATAATATGGGCGGTAAAACACTTCCGACCGTACGTTTATGGAACGAAATTTAAAAGTGACAGACCATAGGTAGTCTCTTAAGTTTTATTCGTCGAAGGCAACATGAATGTCATATATCCCACCCCTCTGGGATATATGGCAAAAATGCAAGGGTTTCTAAAAATTTTTTTTATTAAATAATAAATATAAAAAGTGTGAATATATATATATATCAAGAGACACGGTAGTGTCTCGCGCCAAGTACACGCGAAGCGAGACCGCACCGTGACTCTTTTACGCGACGCGACGGGTTGCGAGTATACGAGATGTTGAGATCTCGATAACGAGTGAACGGATCAAGTTCTAATTAGGCTTGATCGATAGCTTGGGGTCCAATTAGGGGGGGGTTTCTCTTATAATATTCCGCTACGTGCCCTACGAGCGGAGATATTGCGACGCAAAGTCCAAATGTCAAAAATTTTTTTAAGATACTTTCTTCTACGTCAACCGCTCGCATTCATTATAACATATTATGACGTCATCAGAGAAACGTCACTTTCACTTTTTCGACGCTGGCGGCGCAGGTATCGCCAGTTTCGATATCGCGCGCGTATTTCAAAATTAGGTCGATAAACTTATCGGTCAGGAGGAAGATTTCTATTTAAGTAAAAATTAGGTATATATATAACCAGATAATGCGCTTCATAGATTTCGGTGTCCAGGTGTAATAATACGTTGAATTCGATGTCCACGTGTCCCAGGTTGCCGATGACGAGGTCCACACAGTGCGCTTCGTAGTTTTCGGTGTCCAGGTGTAATAATATGTTGAATGCGATGTCTACGTGTCCCAGGTTGCCGATGACGAGGTCCACATAGTGCGCTCCGTAGTTTTCGGTGTCTACGTGTATTAATACCTTGAATTCGATGTCCACGTGTCCCAGGTTGCCGATGACGAGGTCCACACAGTGCGCTTCGTAGTTTTCGGTGTCCAGGTGTAATAATACGTTGAATGCGATGTCTACGTGTCCCAGGTTGCCGATGACGAGGTCCACACAGTGCGCTCCATAGTTTTTGGTGTCTACGTGTATTAATATCTTGAATTCGATGTCCACGTGTCTCAGGTTGCCGATGACGAGGTCCACATAGTGTGCTCCGTAGTTTTCGGTGTCTACGTGTATTAATACCTTGAATTCGATGTCCACGTGTCCCAGGTTGCCGATGACGAGGTCCACACAGTGCGCTTCATAGTTTTCGGTGTCCAGGTGTAATAATACGTTGAATTCGATGTCCACGTGTCCCAGGTTGCCGATGACGAGGTCCACACAGTGCGCTTCGTAGTTTTCGGTGTCCAGGTGTAATAATATGTTGAATGCGATGTCTACGTGTCCCAGGTTGCCGATGACGAGGTCCACATAGTGCGCTCCAGTAGTTTTTCGGTGTCTACGTGTATTAATACCTTGAATTCGATGTCCACGTGTCCCAGGTTGCCGATGACGAGGTCCACACAGTGCGCTTCGTAGTTTTCGGTGTCCAGGTGTAATAATACGTTGAATGCGATGTCTACGTGTCCTAGGTTGCCGATGACGAGGTCCACACAGTGCGCTCCGTAGTTTTTGGTGTCTACGTGTATTAATATCTTGAATTCGATGTCCACGTGTCTCAGGTTGCCGATGACGAGGTCCACACAGTGCGCTTCGTAGTTTTCGGTGTCCAGGTGTAATCGTACGTTGAATTCGATGTCTAGGTGTCCCAGGTTGCCGATGACGAGGTCCACACAGTGCGCTTCGTAGTTTTCGGTGTCCAGGTGTAATAATATGTTGAATGCGATGTCTACGTGTCCCAGGTTGCCGATGACGAGGTCCACATAGTGCGCTCCATAGTTTTCGGTGTCTACGTGTATTAATACCTTGAATTCGATGTCCACGTGTCCCAGGTTGCCGATGACGAGGTCCACACAGTGCGCTTCGTAGTTTTCGGTGTCCAGGTGTAATAATACGTTGAATGCGATGTCTACGTGTCCTAGGTTGCCGATGACGAGGTCCACACAGTGCGCTCCGTAGTTTTTGGTGTCTACGTGTATTAATATCTTGAATTCGATGTCCACGTGTCTCAGGTTGCCGATGACGAGGTCCACACAGTGCGCTTCGTAGTTTTCGGTGTCCAGGTGTAATCGTACGTTGAATTCGATGTCTAGGTGTCCCAGGTTGCCGATGACGAGGTCCACATAGTGCGCTCCATAGTTTTCGGTGTCTACGTGTATTAATACCTTGAATTCGATGTCCACGTGTCCCAGGTTGCCGATGACGAGGTCCACACAGTGCGCTTCGTAGTTTTCGGTGTCCAGGTGTAATAATACGTTGAATGCGATGTCTACGTGTCCCAGGTTGCCGATGACGAGGTCCACACAGTGCGCTCCATAGTTTTTGGTGTCTACGTGTATTAATATCTTGAATTCGATGTCCACGTGTCTCAGGTTGCCGATGACGGGATCCAGATAATGCGCTTCATAGATTTCGGTGTCCAGGTGTAATTGTACGTTGAATTCGATGTCTAGGTGTCCCAGGTTGCCGATGACGAGGTCCACATAGTGCGCTCCGTAGTTTTTGGTGTCTACGTGTATTAATACCTTGAAATTGATGTCTAGGTGTCCCAGGTTGCTGATGACGAGGTCCACATAATGCGCTTCATAGTTTTTGGTGTCCAGGTGTAATCGTACGTTGAATTCGATGTCTAGGTATCCCAGGTTGCCGATGACAAGGTCCACATAGTGCGCTCCGTAGTTTTCGGTGTCCACGTGTCCCAGGTTGCCGATGACGAGGTCCAGATATCGCGCTCCGTATTTTTCGGTGTCTAGGTGTAATAATACCTCGAATTTGATGTTCACGTGTCCCAGGTTGCCGATGACGAGATCCAGATAGTGCGCTTCATAGTTTTCGGTGTCCAGGTGTAATTGTACGTTGAATTCGATGTCTAGGTGTCCCAGGTTGCCGATGACGAGGTCCACATAGTGCGCTCCGTAGTTTTTGGTGTCTACGTGTATTAATACCTTGAAATTGATGTCTAGGTGTCCCAGGTTGCTGATGACGAGGTCCACATAATGCGCTTCATAGTTTTTGGTGTCTAGGTGTATTAATAACTTTAAATCTGAATGGGTGCGTTCAGCCGATACTCCGCTAGCCTAGCAATCGTGAGCAGTTGCTCGTTTGTGCTCGTTTCTTCTCTTTTTAATCCAGTAAGTCAAAAAAGAGGAAACGAGCGAAAACGAGCGACTGCTCACGATTGCTAGGCTAGCAAAGTATCGGCTGAACGCACCCAATGTAGGACACGTAGATATCGAATTCGAGGTATTAATACATGTAGACACCGAAAACTACGAAGCGCACTATGTGGACCTCGTCATCGGCAACTTGGAACACGTGGCCATCAAATTCAAGGTATTAATACACCTGGACACCGAAAACTATAGAGCGCGCTATGTGGACCTCGTCATCGGCAACCTGGGACACCTAAACATTGAATTCAAGCTTGATTCATAAAAATCGACTTAAAATTTCCTTAGCGGCAGAATTAAAATTATGTCATAACATAATAAAAATCGCTGAATTAAAATTATGTCTAGACATAATAAAAATTGGACAAAAATTATGTTTAGACATAATAAAAATTGGATGAATTAAAATTATGTCTGACGTAAAAATAATTTTTGGAAAAAGTTGGTAAGAAATAATTTATACAAGCAACGTAATATACATGCATATTATACATAAAAGCAATGTCCGGCAATGTGTATATATATATATTTACAACTTCAGACACATTTCTTTATAAGGTGTAATTTTTTTGTTAAGATTAAGATGCGTAACACTACAAAAAGGCGTGATATCCGTACAAAATTACCTTTTTCAAAAAAAAGGTAAAAAAATGCGCCAAGTACACGCATAGTAGTACATATGTATTATGTTGTTACCTCGAAAAAAACAAAGTGGTAGTATTATACCTCGAAATAACACCTTGTACATACTGTTTATACAATGCGTAATACTACAAAAAGGCGTGATATCTGTACAAAATTACCTTTTTTAAAAAAAAGGTAAAGAAAGGCGCCAAGTACACGCATAGTAGTGTATATTTTTTTCCCTCAAAAAAAAAAACAGTGGTAGTATTATACCTTAAAAAAATCTAAGTAACAAGTGGTAGACGAAATCTTTGTATCTTGAAAAATCTCGAAAAAACCTAAACAGTGGTATCTTCATCCTAAAAAAAAAACAAAGTAGTAGTATTATACCTCGAAAAAACCTAAGTAACAAGTGGTGGACGTAAGCTTTGTATCTCCAAAAATCTCATCACAAAATTACGTTACCTTATCAAAAAATGAGTCGCGCTTCAAGTGATCTATTATTACAATTACAAAAAAGAAATGATATCTCTTTAAATTACAGCGCCAATTACAGAGAACATACACTGAGAAAAAAAATTTGTCAATCCCAAGAAATATTTAGTCCGATACGTTCAACTAAACATTTTAGTTAGTTAACTAAACATTAGTTGAATTAATTAATTCTTGATTAAAGAAACGAAATAAATTGTTGAAACAACTAATATTTAGTTAACTAACTAAAATGTTTAGTTGAACGTATCAAACTAAATATTTCTTGGGATTAACAATTTTTTTCTCAGTATATTTTTCGAGATACAAAGATTACGTCTGCCACTTGTTACTTAGGTTTTTTCGAGGTATAATATTACTACTGCTTTCTTCGATTAGAATAAAAATTGAATCATGAAGAATTACACAGAGGTAACAGTACAAAATACAAATATTTTATTAAAATATTTAAACCCAACAAGGGAATACAAGGTATTTAAATACAAAGTTTATATATGTATTTTAAAAGATTTAATCGCATCGCAAAGAATTACAGAGGTAACAGTACAAAAAATAAAAATATTTTATTAAAATACATAAATTTTTCTTGTCAAAAAACTTGGCGCTGCTAGAGAGAGAGAGAGAGAGAGAGAGAGAGAGAGAGAGAGAGAGAGAGAGACCTTTTACAAATGTAAATATTACTTATTCTATACTTATTCTATACTTTTAATTCTAATCGCTTTAAAAATCTAAACTTATCCTAACTTATCCTATACTTAATAATAAGCCGCATTATTCACCGTCACACACATACACACACCACACACACACACACACATACACACACACCCACACACACACACCACCCCCACACAACACACACACACCTACACACACACACACACACACACACACACACACACACACCACACCCCACCACCACACACACCCACACACACCCACCCACACGACCATCACCCACACACACATCGCCCACACCCACTCGCTCGCACACACACACACCAAGCTGACCTAATTTTAAGGTCTAGCAGCGCCAAGTTTTTTGACAAGAAAAATTTATGTATTTTAATAAAATATTTTTATTTTTTGTACTGTTACCTCTGTAATTCTTTGCGATGCGATTAAATCTTTTAAAATACATATATAAACTTTGTATTTAAATACCTTGTATTCCCTTGTTGGGTTTAAATATTTTAATAAAATATTTGTATTTTGTACTGTTACCTCTGTGTAATTCTTCATGATTCAATTTTTTATTCTAATCGAAGAAAAGCAGTAGTAATATTATACCTCGAAAAAACCTAAGTAACAAGTGGCAGACGTAATCTTTGTATCTCGAAAAATATACTGAGAAAAAAAATTGTTAATCCAAGAAATATTTAGTTTGATACGTTCAACTAAACATTTTAGTTAGTTAACTAAATATTAGTTGTTTCAACAATTTATTTCGTTTCTTTAATCAAGAATTAATTAATTCAACTAATGTTTAGTTAACTAACTAAAATGTTTAGTTGAACGTATCGGACTAAATATTCTTGGGATTGACAAATTTTTTTTCTCAGTGTATGTTTCGTAAATTGGGCCCCCTTTTAATTTAAAAAGAATCTTTCTTTTTTGGGAATTGTAAAAAATAATTTCCCCTTGGGGAAAAAGGGGGCTCATTTTTTATAAGGAAGTAATTTTGTGATGAATTTTGGGGATACAAAGGGTTACGTCCCCACTTTTTTTTAGGGGTTTTTTTTTTTGGGAAATACTACTACTTTGTTTTTTTTTTGGTGAAGAACCACGTTTAGGTTTTTTTTTTGGGTTTTTCAAAATAAAAGATTTTTGTCTACCCCTTTTTACTTTGATTTTTTTTAAAGGGGGATAAAACTACCACTTTTTTTTT